>NC_084797.1:167690309-167892809 GCF_963169125.1 Humulus lupulus | reverse complement strand
CAACCATGTATGTCCGGGTTAGGACTGGGCTTTGTGCCTTGTCTTATTTTTTTGGGAGTTGGGTTTTGCACCCCCAGTCTACACGAGTCCGGATCAGGACTAAGCACTGAGCTTTGCATCATGTTTTGTCTTTATTCCTGGACTTACTTGTATAGATGGTCATACACCCCAAGTGATTGAAGAGTGTAAAGCTCAGTGCTTAGTCCTGATCCGGACTCGTGTAGACTGGGGGTGCAAAACCCCAACTCCAAAAAAATAAGACAAGGACAAAGCCCAGTCCTAACCCGGACATCTGTTGGGGGGTTCAAAACCAATAGGACGCAAGGCTCAAAGTCCAGTCCTTGCTCGGACATACATCATTCAGGGGGATCAAAACCCAATAGGACGCAAGGCTTCCTGCCAGTCCTTTGCTCACCCGGACATAAATGATCCGGAGGGTTCAAACAATAGTTTTGTTTGGATTCAAGGCTCAGTTTTTGTCTAGACCTAGCCCCCACTCCTGGGTCTTGGGTTGCAAGGAAGACTCTTCTAAGGACTAGATCGCCGGTTTGAATCTCCGGCTCTTAATTTTAGAGTTAAAGTTCCTGGCGATCTTTCCCTAGTACATCTTCAGCTGCACCTGTGATTCTTCCCGGATCTCTTCAATGAGATCTAAGGATTCTTGGAGTAAGGCGTGGTTCTAGACAGGATCATATGTGTCCTGTCTGTGGGACGAGACCGCCGTTTCTACTGGGATGACCGCTTCACATCCATACACCATCGAATAGGGAGTATGTATGGTCGATGTTCTTTATGTGGTCCGATAGGCCCATAGGACACGGGGCAACTCTTCCGGGCACTTTCTCCTGTAGGCTTGTACTTTTTCCTTTAATGTCCCCTTCAAAATCTTGCTCACGACCTCTGTTTACCCGTTTTCTTGAGGCCTTGCGACTGCAGAGAAGCTTTTGATGATGCCATGTCTTTCACAAAACTCAGTGAAGTGGACACTATCAAATTGCTTCCCGTTGTCGGACACGATTTTGTGAGGGAGGCGGTATCGGCACACAATGCTGTTGATGACGAAGTCTAGGGCCTTTTTGGAGGTGATGGTGCTCGTTGGTTCCGCTTCGACCCATTTGGCGTAATATTCAACAACCACAATGGCGTATTTTACCCCACCTTTACCGGTTGGGAGCGATCCTACTAAATCGATTCCCCACACTACAAAGGTCAGGGACTAGTCATCAGGGTTATTTTCGTTGGAGGGGCTCGCGGGATCTTCACATACCTTTGGCACTGTTCACATTTGCGGATGTACTCAACACAATCCTTCTTCATTGTTGGCCAAAAATATCCTTACCTTAGGATTTTCTTTGACAAGCTAAGTCCAACTATGTGATCTCCGCAAAAACCTTTGTCCAATCCGGGCATGATTGCACTCATTTCTATCCCGGATACGCATCAAAGATATGTCATGGACAATTCCCTGTGATAGAGTTTTCCATCCATTATGATGTATCTGGGAGCCTGGTACTAAAGTTTCCTGGCGGCAGCTTTATCCGTGGGCAATTCCCCAGTTGTTAGGAACTTGGAAAGGGAAGATGGTCCATCGGGACAACCCCGGAGAGTTCTGCTTCAACATCCGTGGCCAATTTTACCAATGTGTCTACAAACACATTTTGTTCCCTGAGGATCTGGCGGATGAAGTATTTCTTGAAGGATTGGAGTAACTCCTGGGTTCGTGTTACGTAGGTGGTCATCTTTCCCCTCTTCGTTTGGTATTCCCCCAAAATATGCCCTACCACGAGTTGGGAGTCGCTATGGACTTCTATATTTATTGCTCCTACCTCCCGGCCAGGCATAGTCCAGCTAACATGGCCTCGTGTTCACCTTCATTGTTTGACGCTTCAAACTGGAACTGTAGGGCGCTTTGCAACTGATGACCTTAAGGAGGTATTAAGATGATCCTGGCCCCGGCATCATTTTCATTCGAAGCTCCATCTATGAAGACTTTCCATAGAGAAATTATGGGGTCGACGGGTTCTTCTTCTCAGTTATCTCAGTACATTTTAAGACGAAGTCAGCCAGGGCCTATCCCTTGATAGAAATCCTGGGAACATATGCTATGTAAAACAGACTAAGCTCCATGGCCCACTTAAAGAGTCTACCCGATGATTCAGGTTTTTGTAATACTTGTCGTAGAGGATGGTTTGTCAATACCTTAATGGCGTGTGCTTGAAAATAAGGTCTCATCTTCTTGGATGCGATCAGTAAGCAAAATGTCAGCTTTTCAATTAATGCGTATACGTGTTGGGAAAACTTATACAGGATCTTTATTTATTTTCATTTATATCTAATATTGAACAAATTAATACGAGATAACCTAAAACATGTTTCTAAAATTGAATTCAAAGAGAAACAAATAATAGAATACTTACAGTATACGCAGCGGAATGTAACAGTCCTTTCTTCAGTTTCTCTAACTCTTGTATCCTCTCTGTCGCAGAGTATTATCAAGAAACTGAACCAATCTTCTATTTTCTTCAAAATCTTCCAATGTATCCTTAGAACCACCTAGACTAGTGTGGGCAATTCTCAACACATGAGATAAATATATAGAGAAGAAGAGAAAATAACAAAGAGGCTTAGAAAAGGACTTGTGTTTAGAGGGAATCTAAAACTATCATAAAACCAGTGATTAAACTTATGTTTTGAGTTCTCTCTAAGCACTCCTTTTATAGACTCAATTAGGCCATTTAATTAATTAAAAAATCAATAAAATAATAGCCATTTGGAAGCCCTAGGTCAAAATTATCATGGGCTTTAGGCTTGTGAAATTTCCCATTTGATTATAAGCCCATTGGACTTAAAATCAAGGCTTGTATTATTTTCTATTGATTTAATTAATTAAATAATTATTTAAATCCTTTATCAAATTAATTATTTATAATTTGAACATTGATTTAAACTTATTTATTAATTTAGATACCAATTTATCTTAATTAATAAATCTGTCATAATTTCTCTTTTCTTCTCTAAAATATAACTCTGTGAAACTATCCAAAATTGACCTAGTCAACTTTGATAATTAAATCAATTAATTGAGACTATCTACATGATTTTATCCAAGGTACAATGGGGACTATGGGCCTATGAAATCAAGCTCCAATAAGTTATCATAAATCTAACAAATAAATTTACTAATTTATTAATTCCTCGTGACTCCACTATAGACTTGGAATTGCACTCTTGAATTCATAGAACGCTTTATAACAAATATAGATACGCTATTAATTATCCATTGTTACAACCATAATTGTCACTCAATCCTCTATAGACGGTCTACAATGAGATAGGACTAAAATACCATTTTACCCTTCATTGTATTTTATCCTTAAAACACTTAGTTCCTTGTAAATGATATTTCAGTAAACTAATTTAATTAATGAAATGAGATCTCTATCATTTAACACCTTGAACCAAACTAAAAGGAAACCATCGTTTCACTTCTTCGTGAGAAGCTATAGATGTTCATATCTATGATTAACACTCCCACTCAATTATACTATCGAGTTCCCAAGATATAAGTATAGGCTAGTCCGTAGGGTAAGCTAGTAACGAACAAGTTAAAGAACTAAAATAATACAATCAGTTAGAATACTAACCACTCAGAATTTAGATTGAATTGACCTATGGTCAACTATATGATATGACTAGAATAGATAATAACTGTATGTTTACTTATCTTATCAATTGTCAATATCGGTCCTGTCTGATGTAACAAATACATCTGATCTTATCTACTTTGCTAATGTTCTGGAAAGAACATAACACTATAATGTGTAAGTAGATCATATCGTAGATTGACAAGTCAATGTAAATCCTCTACACTAACTAATCTTAGGACTAACTTATTTTGAACATATAATCATATTTATATTCCACTATGATTACGTCACTATAAATAAGATTAGCTATATGCTCGGGATTTAATAGAAGTTTATATTAAACAAATAATCATGAAAATAAAACATGTGAGCAAAGTGATTGACCAAGTCAAAAAATGATTTCTATTCTTTTATTGATAATAAATTGAGATTACAAAGAATTTGGGTTTTAATTAGGGCATAAAACCCCACAAACTCCCACTTTCACTAATTGAAACTAATGCCTTAATTCTACTCATCCCATTTCCTTGATATGCTTATCAAATGTAGCTTCTGGTAGTATCTTTGTAAACGGATCCGTAAGATTGTCTTCAGTTGCAATCTTCATGACCTTCACACCTCCCCTGGCCACATATTCTCGAATAATGTGATACTTCCTTTCTATATGCTTACTCCTCTTGTGACTTCGAGGTTCTTTTGAGTTGGCTATCGCTCCTGTATTGTCACAAAACAACATAAGCGGTTTATCCATTTCTGGAATAACACCAAGATCTGAATAGAACTTCTTTAGCCAGACTATTTCCTTAGCTGCTTCTGACGCGACTATGTACTTAGCCACCATGGTGGAATCTGAGATTGCAGACTGCTTTACGCTTCTCCAAATCACAGCTCCACCCCCAAGAGTAAACACCATTCCAGAAGTAGACTTCATGTCATCGACATCAGTTTGAAAATCTGGATTGGTGTAGCCTACAGGGTTCAGAACACCACCCTTGTAGACTAACATATAATCCTTAGTCTGTCTCAAATACTTCAAGATATGCTCAACTGCTATCCAATGTTCCGGTCTTGGGTTTGACTTATACATACTCACTACTCCCACTGCAAAGCAGATATCTGGTCTAGTACACAACATGGCATACATCAAACTTCCAACTGCAGATGCGTAAAAAACTTTTCTCATTGCATCTTCCTCTTCAGGAGTCTGGGGAGACTGCTTCTTTGAAAGATGAATTCCATGGCGGGACGGTAGATGCCCTTTCTTGGAATTTTTCATTGAGAAACGTTCAAGCACTTTATCTATGTAAACTGCTTGAGATAGAGCTAAGAGTCTGTTCTTTCTATCCCTTTGATTTGGATACCTAGAACATAACTTGCTTCACCCAAATCCTTCATCTGGAATTGAGTGCTCAGCCAATTCTTCACATCTGATAATTTCTTAGCATTGTTTCCAATGAGTAAGATATCATCTATATAAAGAACCAGGAATACCACTATTTGATTTGCCTTCAGTTGGTAAACACAAGGCTCGTCAATATTTTATTCAAAGCCATAGGTTTTGATTATTTCATTAAACCTAAGATTCCAGGAACGAGAAGCTTGCTTAAGTCCATAGATGGACCTATTCAACTTGCAAACTTTTCCTTCTTGTCCAGATACTTTAAATCCTTCTGGTTGATCCATATAAATAACTTCGTCAAGCTTTCCATTAAGAAAAGTTGTCTTGACGTCCATTTTCCAGATCTCATAGTCGAGAGAGGCTGCTATGGATAGGAGGATGCGAATGGATTTGAGCATGGCTACCGGACTAAAAGTTTCCTCATAGTCCACGCCTTCTCTTTGGGTATAACTCTTTGCCACTAATCGAGCTTTATAAGTCTCGATATTTCCATCAACACCTCGTTTCTTCTTGTAGATCCATTGCCTATTTGAAAGACAACAGATCACCATCACTAGTGTCACCAACAACCATATTGGTTTCACCATCCAAACCATAGCGAACTGGGTTCCCAGAAACCCTCCCACTACGATGAGGCTCTGTGACTGTTTGCTCAGGAATAGTGGTACTTTCTTCATTTAAACCGACTTGCGTCGGTTGGATGTGAAGAGTGGGAATTTCATCATCAACTCGCGTTGATGACGATGGAACATTGTTTGGAGTCAATTCTTTAACCATCTCCTGTAAAACTACTTTGCTGCGAGGTTTAAAGTTCTAGACATAGTCATTTTCCAGAAAAATAGCATTTGTAGAAGTAAACACTTTCTTTTCTGAATGACTATAGAAAATTCCACCCCGAGTACCTTTAGGATAGCCAAAAAACATGCAAACTTCAGTTCGCGGTTCTAGTTTTCCCTCCTTTTTCCTCAGGACGTGAGCGAGACACCCCTAGATTGTATAATGGCGTAAACTAGGTTCACGACCATTCCAGTGTTCTAAACGTATTTTGGGGATTGATTTTGATGGCACGACATTAAGAATGTCATTCGTGGTTTCAATTGCATTTCCCCATAACGAAGTTGGTAGAATTGAGTAACCAAAAATGCATCTAACCATTTCCAATAAAGTTCTGTTTCGGCGTTCCGCTACACCATTTTGTTGCGGAGTACCTGGGGCAGTATGTTGTGATAAAATCCCAAGTTCAGTTAAATGATCTTGGAACTGAATATCCAAATATTCTCCACCCCTATCAGATCTCAAGATCTTTAACATTTTACCTAATTGGTTCTGAGCCATTGCTAGGAATTCCTGAAACTTTGAAAATGTTTCTGATTTCCTATGCATTAGGTAAAGACATGAGAATCTAGAGTAATCGTCAATAAAAGTGACGAAATACTCAAAACTACCCCTGGCTTGTACATTCAAAGGTCCACAAACATCTAAATGCACAAGACCATGTGGTTCTTTGAACCTATGACCCTTTGTAGAGAATGGACGCTTGGTCAGTTTGCCTTCTAGACAAGATTCACAGACAGGTAATTCACCTAAGGTGAGTTCTCTCAAAGTTCTGTCCTTTGTAAGTCTTTGAATCCTATCATAGCCAATTTGACCTAGTCTCAAGTGCCATAAATATGTCATATTATTGTTATCACTCTTTTGACGTTGATTGGTCCTAGGTTTAGCTACTTTCAATAAATCATTATTAAGAGCAAGGGGTTCGTTAGGTCGCAGAATATAAAGCCTGTTTTCCAAACATGCAATACACAATTGTGATCCATTGAAAGAAATAGATATATTGAAACTTGTGAAAGTCATAACAAATCATTCTAATTGCAACATGGAAACTGAAATTAAATTTCTACTAAAATTCGGAATAAAAAATACATCTTTTAAATTAAAAATTTATTTCTGAACTTCAGACGAGCTCTTCCTCTAGCTTGGACCGCAACGAACGTTCCGTTGCCAACTCTAAGCTTTAAGCCGCCTTCGTTCACTTCCTCCCACGATTCAAGAAGTTGTAAAGAATTACAAACATGGTTAGTAGATCTAGAATCAATAATCCAAACAGATTTATCATTCTCTAAAACACATGTTTCCAAGATAAATGAACTATAATCATTACCTTTGTTTTTCTCTGCTAGAAACTTGGGGCAATCTTGTTTCCAATGCCCCTTCTCTTTACAGTGAAAACATTTACCTTTACCTTTCTTGTTTTTCCCCTTAGGCGTTTGTGCACTTGGTTGTGCACTCGCCTTTGCAGGCTTGGGGTTGTTGTTTTGCCCACCTTTCCTCTTGTTTCCAACTTTTGAAGACGAAGCTTGGTTAGCTTCAGCCTTAGCTGGATCAACAGAAGTAGTAGTAGTTGTCTTCTTTTCTCCTCCCTTACTAGGTCCACCCATGATATACTCAAAAGTCTGAAGCTCATTCATGAGCTGCGTCAGACCATAGTTGAGTTTATTCAACACATAGTTGGTGGTGAATGGAAGGAAAGCTGGAGAAAGACTTTTGAGGATTAAGCTAACTTGAGCTTCCTCATCTATTATGGCTCCGTGCAGTTCAGCTTCATGAAAGTAGTTTGTCATCTTGATCAGGTGATCACAAACATGTTGAGAAGGTGCCATTTGAGCATTGGCATATTTCTTGGTGGCCTCAAAACAAGTCTGCGCTGACTTGGCACCAAACATGTCTTGGAGCTGATCCATGATTTCGTAGGCTGTCTTGACATTCTCCATCTTTGTCTTGAGAGTGTCGACCATACTAGTCAACATGTAGTACCACGCCTTGTTCTTAGCCGCCTGCCAATGCTCATACTTGTCCCTCACATACTTGGTAGCTCCTTCAGCTGGAACTTCCGGGGATTCCTCAGTCATGACGAACTTGGAGTTGTCACCTATCAACACAATGTTGATGTTTTGCTTCCATTTAAGGAAGTTTTCTCCAGTGAGTTTCTCCATCAAAAGTTGAGAAAGGATGGGAGTAGACACAGCCATATCTCAAAACTACAAATTACCAATAAAATAGAAATCAATCACATTTGCTGAATAAAACTTCTATTCACACAAATTTCAAGAAATAGCACAACATATACAAAAAATATGTAAGATATGAGAACAAATACAAAAAACAATCACATCTCTATTTCTTTAGGTTTTTAACTAATCTATGATATCCTTGTCCCGGTTGGCGAGAGTAAAAAATACCACTATTTAAATAGAGTTGCAAACTCATTTAATAATGAACACCACTATTAACATCCTACTATTCGATCAAAATAAGAAAACAAAATCTCTTATTTTATGAGCTAGACCCACGATTTCAATAATCATAGATTTAGTCCTAGTAGTCACCGTAGGGGTGAGCCTAGTAGAATTTGACCTATAATTATCTATCTTTCGAAATCTAACCTTGTCAAAATAACTAATGAACACCTTCCGTAGGGGGACGAATCAAAGCGCCTCGAGGCCCCATTAAGCTATTGACTATGTTAAACCAACGGTGAAGATCAAATAAAATTCTTAAAATAAACTCATTATAAAATTAAAAAATAGTATTTTTATTATTTATTTTTATAAAATTAATGACTATGTTTTTCCCAAAAAAAAAATAAACAGAATAAAATTTTTAAAACCAAAGTTTTATAATTTCCTATTAATTCTAAAGTGTCACATTGAAACAAATTCAATTAGTTTAGAATTAATTTGTTGCTAATCAATATTTAGGTTTAACTAATATAATGAACCTATACAATGAAGTCCAACTCAGGTAAATGGGCCTTAACAATTGGACTTGTATGGAGGAGGGCTGGGTCCAGTATGTCGTCCCCACTACAAAGGCCCCCTATCTTCCATACAAGGTCCAAAAGACGGGAATTTAAACCTTCGTTTTATTAATTGTTTTTAATTGATTATGCCCACTATAGTCATGTAAAGCAAATGGGCTTTCGCAAGTGGAATCACCCACAAGAGAGGAATTTAAACTTTACATTATCTAATGGGCCCAAATAAAACCTATCATTTTATGAATATTTTATTTGGCAAAATACCATATATCTAACAAACATATGGGCCACTATATGCATCTAAGCCCAATTGCAAAAATACCACATATAGTGCAACACAGGCATGTTATAATTGGATGTGCCTAATCATGTTACAATATGAGCAATTCTATGAATTTATGCAAAAATATCACAATTTATTTCATTTCCAAAAATACCACAATTAATTATCTTGAATTTATCAAAAAAAAAATTCAAATTAATTAATTTTTTACAAAAATAAGTCAATTTAAATGAAATTTATCAACAATCAACTTGGTTTTAGGTTAATTTGAAAAAAAAAATTAATTTAATTTAAATAGGATTTATCAACAATTAACCAAAGTTAATTTAAATCTCATTTATTAAAAAATATATTTTATTAATTGGCTGAAAAAAATGATATTTTTCAAAATTTAACCAATTTTAAATTTTAAAATCAATATCTTAACTATTTTCCAAAATATCTTGTGTTGTTACAACAATTTGCTATTATTTTAACCATTTAAAAATAAATAAAATAAAATATAAATAGTTATAACAACCCTAAAATATCTCAAAATAGTTCAACAAATTCAAATATCCATAAAAAATATCTAACTAACAATATTCAAATTTCAAATAATTTAGATATTAAAAAACTATAGAAAAAAAAAGATATTTATATTTTCAAATAAAGATTTAATAAAAAAATCAAGAATTTAAATGAAAATATCTAAAATATCTGATATCATAATTCTAATATTTTAATATATTAAAAGATTTAAAATTAAGTTGTTAGTCTATATTTAAATTTGAATTTGAATATTTGTATAAAATATCTAATTATTTAAATCCCAACTAACAAAAATATCTTATTTTTAAAAAAATTAAATGATAAAACAAAAAAAAAAGATATTTTTGGTTTTGATAATAAATAATGTATTTTCACAATTAATTTTTTTTTATTTCTCAAAAAAAAAAAATTGGACGAGGGGTACTGTTCACCCGCATGGTGGCTGGGCTGCAGGTGGCGTGCGCACAGGGCTGGGGTGTGCGCGCGCATGGGATCTAGTGCAAAAAAAAATTGAGCAATTTTTCAAACCAAAATTATTTTCTAATTAATTATTAACATGTTTCTCACAAAATAAAGCATATATAAAAATTAATAGCATAGAAAACACAACAAAATAACCTAAAAATTGCTAAAATTCACATAAAATCAATATGCTTCATAAAAACATGAAAACCATCCAATTATTTAAACATATCAAATAATCCAATTTTAAACATGTTCATGCATGAAAATAAAGATTACCAAAGGCTCTGAGGCCAATTGTTGGGAAAAACTTATACAGGATCTTTATTTATTTTCATGTATATTTAATATTAAACAAATTAATACAAGATAGCCTAAAATATGTTTCTAAAATTTAATTCAAAGAGAAACAAATAATAGAATACTTACAATATACGCAGCGGAATGAAACAATCCTTTCTTCAGTTTCCCTAACTCTTGTATCCTCTCTGTCGCAGAGTATTATCAAGAAACTGAACCGATCTTCTATTTTCTTCAAAATCTTCCAATGTATCCTTAGAGCCACCTAGACTAGTGTGGGCAATTCTCAACACATGAGATAGATATAGAGAGAAGAAGAGAAAATAACAAAGATGCTTAGAAAAGAACTTGTGTTTAGAGAGAATCTAAGACTATTAGAAAACCAGTGATTAAACTTATGTTTTGACTTCTCCCTAAGCACTCATTTTATAGACTTAATTAGGTCATTTAATTTAATTAAAAAATCAATAACATAATAGCCATTTTGAAGCCCTAGGTCGAAATTATCATGGGATTTAGGCCCGTGAAATTTCTCATTTGATTATAAGCCCATTGGACATAAAATCAATGCCTGTATTATTTTCTATTGATTTAATTATTTAATTCCTTTATCAAATTAATTATTTATAATTTGAACCTTGATTTAAAATTATTTATTAATTTAGATACCAATTTATCTTAATTAATAAATCTGCTATAATTTCTCTTTTCTTCTCAAAATTATACAACTCTGTGAAACTATCCAAAATTGACCCGGTCAACTTTGATAATTCTAATTGATGATTAAATCAATTAATTGAGACTATCTAGATGATTTTATCGAAGGTACAATGGGGACCATGGGCCTATGAAATCAAGCTCCAATAAGTTATCATAAATCTAACTTATTAATTCCTTGTGACTCCACTATAGACTCGGAATTACACTCTTGAATTCATAGAACACTCTATAACAAATATAGATACGCTATTAATTATCCATTGTTACAACCATAATTGTCACTCAATCCTTTATAGACGGTCTACAATGAGATAGGACTAAAATACTGTTTTACCCCTCATTGTATTTTATCCTTAAAACACTTAGTTCCTTGTAAATGATATTTCAGTAAACTAATTTAATTACTGAAATGAGATCTCTATCATTTAACACCTTGAACCAAACTAAAAGGAAACCATCGTTTCACTTCTTCATCAGAAGCTATAGATGTTCATGTCTATGATTAACACTCCCACTCAATTATACTACCGAGTTCCCAAGATGTATGTATGGGCTAGTCCGTAGGGTATGCTGGTAACGAAAAAGTCAAAGAACTCAAATAATACAATCAGTTAGAATACTAACCACTCAGAACTTAGATTGAATTGACCTATGGTCAACGATATGATATGACTAGAATAGATAATAACGATATGTTTACTTATCTTATCAATTGTCAATATCGGTCCTGTCCGATGTAACAAATACATCCGATCTTATCTACTTTGCTAATGTTCTGGAAAGAACATAACACTGTAATGTGTAAGTAGATCGTATAGTGGATTGGCAAGTGAATGTAAATCCTGTGCACTAACTAATCTTAGGACTAACTTATTTTGAACATATAATCATATTTATATTCCACTGTGATTACATCACTATAAATAAGATTAGCTATATGCTCGGGATTTAATAGAAGTTTATAATAAACAAATAATCATGAAAATTAAACATGTGAGCAAAGTGATTGACCAAGTCAAAAAATGATTTCTATTCTTTTATTGATAATAAATTGAGATTACAAAGAATTTGGGTTTTAATAAGGGCATAAAACGCCAACAATACGGACTCCGCGCCCTGCAACCTTTTTCTCACGTAATAGACCGGGAGTTGAACCTTTCCCTTTCTCGCACTAAAGCGGCTTTCATGGTGTGTTCCGACACGGCCAAGTACAGATACAGCAGCTCCCCATCCACTAGTTTCAAGAAGATTGGTGCTTGGGCCATATGCTCCTTTAATTTCTAGAAGGCCACTTCACACTCAGCTGTCCATTCAAACCTCTGGCTTCTGCGAAGTATATTGAAGAATGGGATGCACTTATCCATGGATTTCGAGACAAAACGGCTTAATGCTGTTATTCTTCCCGTCAAGCTTTGAATGCTTTTGTGCTTCCGTGGCGAAGGCATCTCGATCAATGCTCTGATCTTGTCCGGGTTGGCTTTGATTCCCCTCGAGCTTACTATGAAGCCCAAGAACTTCCTGGATGCTACACCAAAGGTGCATTTATTTGGGTTCAACTACTTCCCATACTTCTGAATGATGGAAAATGATTCTTTCAGATCATCTGCATGTCTGACCGAGGTATTGGATTTGACCAATATGTTGTCTATGTAGACTTCCATGTTCCTCCCCAGTTGATTCCAGAACATCTTGTTGACATGCCTCTGATAGGTGGCCCCAGCGTTTTTAAGCCCGAAGGGCATGATGAAGTAGCATTACACACATTTGTCCGTCTGGAAGCTGGTGTGTTCCTGATGTGCTACGTGCATTGAGATCTAGTTGTAGTCGGAGTAAGTATCCATGAAACTCAATATCTCATACCCGGATGTAGCATCCACCATCTGGTCGATCCAGGGGAGAGGGAAATAATCTTTCAGGAAGGCCTTATTAAGATCATCGAAGTTGATGCAAGTTCTCCACATCTCACTCGGCTTTGGTACCAACACCGGATTGGCCAACCAAACGAAATACAGGGCCTCCCGAATGAAGTTTATTGAGGAAAATTTCTCTACTTCCAACTTGAGGGCTTCTGCCCTCTCCGCCCCTACGGGTCTCCGGTTTTGCCAGACGGGAGTTCCATTTACCTTAATGTTTAGGTCGTGACATATGACGTTGCAGTCGATCTCGGTCATATCCGGGTGAGACCAGACCAAGACATCCTGGTTCTCTTTCACCCAAGTAATTATGGCAGCCCTAACCTTCGAGTCCATGTCGGGTTGCTATCACTGATGCACACCTTTTCCACCTTCTCCATGGGTTCCAATGCCTTATCCTCTCATATCCACGGATCCAATTAATCCTCTTCCCGGACCAACCTCCATGCTGGCTATGGTGGTGGAATTGGATCAGCGTTTTCCTCTCCAAGAGGTTCTTAACGGACCATGTATATTAGTCAGGCAGAGACGTGATAGAACTTTCGAGTGCTTTTCTAATCTCCTCGCACGGTTCCCACTCCCCCATTATCGAATGGGAATTTCATGTAGAGATGGCGGATGGAGGTGATGGTGCCAAAATCGACCAATGCGGCACGGCAAAAAATAACGTTATATGTGGTGGGTAGTCCACCACTATGAACGTACAATATTTGAACGAGCCCTAAATCTCATTCCCCAATGTCACAGCTAGTTGAATCTTACCCATCTGGAGCAATGAATTCCCATTGAAGCCGTAGATTTGTGTTGGGCATGAAGCCAGATCTGCCTCGGTCAAACCAATTACTACAAAGGCCAGCTTGAACAGTACATTGACGGAGCTCCCATCATCCACCAACACTCGGGATACCCTTTTGTTGGTAATTTGGGCATCAATGACCAAGGGATCATGATTTGGGAAATGAATGTTCCGTGCATCCTCTTCTGTGAACATGATGGGCAAGTTCATTAACTTCAGCTGTTGGGCAGAGTCTAGACCAAGGCTCATACCTCATGGTCGTGATCGAGTTGGCTGAGGTATCATTTTTTATCATTCCAAGATGGTCCTCCTAGATGTGGGCCTACAGATATGGTGGCCACGTGACCATCTACTAGTGGAGGCGTGGTTTCGGGGGGTATGGCATTCCGGGTCCAGGTGCTTGCACTATTGGGGCCCCCTTAGGGGCCTGTGCTCCCAAACCTGTAGCGTACCCTCCCTGAGGAGACCGATACGAACTATGTGCACCTGGGGCCGTAGGTTGTCCGGGAACCGCTGGCAGTCCCAGAACCCCTATTGGCATCCTGAACCATTGGTGGAGATGCTCTAGCTTGATTAGGTTCTTGATCTCATCCTTCAGCTGTCGACACTCTTCGGTCATATGACCCACGTCTTTGTGGTAGGTGCATCTCTTGTTGGTATCCCTCTAATTCTTTCCCCCTTTGAACATAGGTGCTGACTTTCGGTAATGGACTACATTGCTCATTGCCAGATAGATGTTTTCCCTGGTGTCAACCAGATTGGTGTACTCTGTGTATTGGGGTTCATAACCCATTTTTCCCTTTTTTGAGGGCTCGAAACTGTTCTCACCTTTGCCCAATCTCTTTCCTCGGGAAGGGTTTATGTTGGCCTCAGCTCCTCCATTTTGGAGCGGTTGGGCACCACCGGGCACGGTACTATATCCGGTGGGCATCGTCCATACTTGATGGAGATGGAGCAGATATCGTTGAAGTGGGCCCATAGACTGTCAGAGTCATGAATGTCGTCCCATGTGTACCAGCAGATCCGGAAGTCGCCGGGTTTGCCTGATGGAAATTTGCGGGATACAACATTTCGTATCTGGGGAAGGTTTGGGCAATTGACTCAGTTGTCGGCTACCACCAAAGGCTTGGATTCGAGCCTCCTCCCAGTTGATGAAACCTTGTGCCCTCCTGATGAACTCTTCAAGGTTGGCCACCTTGTTGCACTGCATGTCATCCCGAAGATGGGATCCAGCTCTGATCTTGGATTGGAGAGCCACCAGGCGCTATCCGTCATCCACTTTAGTTTTCAAGGCTTCCTCCGTGAAGCGCTGGATGTAAGATCTGAGGGTCTCTGTATGATGTTGTTTAACATTGGCCAGCACACAATTTGCATGTCCATCTTCATGGCGGCCACGAATTGTTTATGGAACGTCGACTGCAATCCGGACCTAGACTTGATTGATCTTGGCTTGAGGCTTTTCCACCACTCTTCTACACGCCCAGCTAGAGTGATCGAGAAACATAAGCACTTGTCGTTGTCACAAACATGAGCCACGGTCATCAGGAAATTTTAGCGGGACAAATAGTCCCTGGGGTATGCATTCACGATGTAGGCGGGTAGGTTCGACATCTTGAACCCCTTTGGTAATACCACATCTTGGATGTGTTTGGCACATGGCTCATTTTCCTCCACTTCGGAGTCGGAACCTCCACCTTCTTGTTTTCGGACCAAGCGATACGTGACCTTCTTAAGAGTGGCCAAATGTTCTATGAATTGATTGGCCATTCCATCATCCAGGGGGACTCTCTCATTCCTCCTATCGTTGAGGTTATTCCTCAAGTCGCTTCCTCGGGGGTGAATCTTTTCTTTGTGGGCCCGCTCCTTTTGAGCATTAAGGCCATCACGTAAGTCCACTCGGGAAGTATCGTCTCCCAAACTGATGGCTTCTCGTTCTTCTTCATATGTGTGCCCTCCGTGATCTTTGTTCACGGAGGCGCTAGGAAAGAAGCGCCATTCCTGTTTGTCTGATCTAAGGACATTTCGGGGCTTAACATCCTACGGGTGCTTCCCCTGTGGATCGTTCGGATGATCCCATCCTGGGATAGGATTCATCTGTTCTTTCCTAGGGAATTTCCCTAGGTTAGCCCCAATTTTTGGAACGAGATGAGCTTTCTTCTGGGGGTTTGTTTTTTCCAGATGATCTTCCGCTTTGGCTTTTCCTTTCTCCTGAGTGGGATTCGACGGGCTGGCTCCGAGATGAGGTCCTGGATGAGGGATAGGGCCAGTGTTGTTAGGTACGCCAGTCCTGATCAGTGGGACAGGGGCTGCATTCCTGGAGGCAGAATGGTTGAAGGATTGGCTGCCAATCCTTGTGCGACAATGAAGGCCTGAAGAACTAGGAGGGACTCTTGCATCTGGTGGGTGGCTTTTTCTTGTTCAGTTATCCTGGCTTCTTGATCTAGGACCTGTTGTCTGAGGCAGACTACCTCTGGATCCTCCTGTTCAAGCTCCATATTATTTTCTTCAGGATCGATGAGGTCTTCGGCCTTGTGATCTTCGTACTCCCCTTCATCTTCCTCGTAATAGCCTTCATCATAGTCACCCCCATCCCCGAAGTTCTGGGAGTTGTCGGGTAGAGGCTCCTGATAAGGCGTATTCTCAGGTTGGTCTTGAGGAAATGTTTGATCAGGCAATGATTCTCCATTGTCTTGTTGTTGTTGATGAGCAGGATTAAACACGGTATGCGTAGTGTTCACCATTTTTGCAGATGGTCGAGATTGATTCAAGCTTCCTTTAGCTCTCAATGAAAGCACCAAAATATTTACTGAGATTTTCAGAAACTAGAAATAATATGAGAAATAAGAGCTAGAAAGAAAGGATCAAAGATAAACAAACATAATTTTAATGTGGTTGGGGCATTAATGAGTCTTAGTCCACGAGTCTCTTGAATTAGATTTTAGAGAGCTTTGGAGAATGGAGTTTTCTGCATGTTTGAGCAGAATAATTGCTTACAAGAAAAAATCTGGGATCCCTGCTATAGTCCACAACTGATCCTATTTATAGGCAGTAAGGTGCAATGGGCTTGGGTCGGACTAATCTGGGCCCAATAGGGATGTAATCATAGTTTGCTTGCTAATGGAGCCTTAATACAAAGAATGTTGCTTAATAAAACATAGTAATCAAGGCCCATTGGGCCAGCTTAGGCATGGCCAAGCCTTAGAGTTGCCAATGGTACGTATATTTAGACTGTTCCACGTGGCTTCTAAGGGGATTCTGGGGATAGGATCTGTCAGAGTAGTGGCAGTACTGTTTCCTAGGAACAGCGTACATTCCGTGGGTAAGCTCTTCTGCAGGTTAATTGAGGAGACCAACTTATGTGTTTCTTGGGGACATGTCAGCATCAGGGAAGATCAAACTTTCCCTATCTAGACATCTGGTCCGGGTTACTTCACTAACGTCCCAGTTCATTTACCAGAGTCCTAGTTCGCTCACTAGGACAAGTTCATTCTCGATAAGGTCTATTCCCACACTAGTGAGCGTGCCACCTCTATTGGCATCTCGGAGGGTACGGGTAGGTTTGGACTGGGAAGATCAGTTGAGCCTGCATCTTGGTCACGGTTCCCTTGTTATGGTCGCACCCATCGGACATTGTTGGGCTCATTGACGATTGGGCTATCAGGACTTTTTTCTTCCCTGTTCATCGGCCCATTCTGTCATACGTGAATATCAGTATTCCCATTTCAAGGATATTGTATTTTTCTTTTATTTATTTATTTAATAAAAAATTAATCCTTCCACAAAATATGGTATTATCTTTTTAAGGAAAATATTACAACGATATTTCAAAATTTAAATTCAAAATTTAAATTGATGATCATCATTATCATCATCTTTTAAAATTTAATAAATCAAAAACTATTTTTGACTTACCAATTTTATTTTCTCCCACTCAAATAAAATGATTAATTTCAAAAATTAATTAATTAATTTATATATTTCGAAATTATATACTTAACTTAATAAACATATTTTCAAAATTTTAATAATTAATTCCAAATTAATTATTCAACCTCAAATATCATATAATTATATATTTTACCCGAATAATAAAATTCATCTCAAATTTCCAAATTACAGTTTTACCCTTGTATCAACTCTTACCTTAATATGGTGTTGATAGAACCACCTTGGGGACCTATGGACCTATAATATCAAGCTCCAATAAATATTAGATTATTAATCAAAACTCTTTGATTAAATGATCATATTTATTAATCTCATGATTACTCCACTATAAAGAACTCTTGATAATTATAGACATATAATTACAAAGTACTTTAATAAAGAATAAAGTGTCCATTGATATAATCATTACATACAATGTTAATCCTCTATTAATGGTTCATAATTAAAAGGGAATAAAAGTATTGTTTTACCCTTTTAACTATATCTTGTTCCTATAGCACCATTGACTTTACTACTGAAGGTTGTGTCACAACAAGTTTGCGACGTGAGCGCTCATAACCTTTTAGTTCCAAAAGTCAACCCAATAAGGAATCGTTATTCAATCTATAAGAAGCTATAGATTCTATATCTGTTAAACTATGTCCCCAACCATATATAACATTGAGTCCCCAAAACAATTGTTCTTAGCCTGATCATTCTGACAAACCTTAACGCATGAATCAAAGGATTAGATGACATATATATGAGTTCATAGTAACCTCACGATTAATATCATCCTGTATATGATCATCATTTGATGTGTTTGATTAATACTATGAAATGATGTTTAAACAAGTATTAACAAATCACATCTGGTCTAGTTCTATATATCATTATATATAAAGTACCTTCACTAAAGTGTCCTACTACACTACTGACTTGGATCTAGGTCACATGTATTCATAATACTAGCGAACCGTACTAATAGTAATTAATCTAAATATTCCATAACTTTATTTTACTACAAACTGTTTCAAGTTTATTATCTTAATCTCGATCCTCTCATACCAATATGAGATTAAGACCACATAGATACACATTGGAATTTTCTGATATATACTTAATACTATCAACATAATATCGGACATAGTCTATATATATAATAATTCAATTTAATTATTCATTTCATTTGAAACATTTGTGAACTACAATGGCTTTAAGGGAACTATTCCTAACACCTACTTCTCTACTGGCCTTTCCCCCAAATCCCATGTTTTGTTCTTCCTAAGAGAATCCATTTCCTCATGCATGGCTGCATTCCATTTATTTATCTCTTTGCTCATTAATGCTTATTTAAAAGTTGCTGGTTCTTGAGCATTTTCTGTCATAATAGTCGCGTTCAATACAAATGCAACCAAATCCACTTCATCTCCAAATCTTGACACTGTCTTGATTTCTCTCTTAGCTCTGTCTATAACCAATTGGTAATTAGCTAAAGGATGCATGTGATATGATCTTAGAGTAAAGTTTCAGAGTAAAATTGGAGAAAAAATGTTTGTATTGCTTTAAAGTCTGAGCTTACTATTGAATTTTTTGACCCCATTCCTTGGTGAAATGAATGTCCTATTTATAGGTGAGCACTACTGGCTGTAAATACATTATGGTCCTAAAGGGACAAAAAGATGCTTATGCAGGCTGCAGGTGGTAGTGGCGTGGAAGCAGTAGTGGTCGGTCCTACTACATGCTATAGGTCTGCGAGGACGCCCTTGACATGGTACCTGGTTGCACCTCCACTACTTGTCTGGTACGTATGTCAGATGCATGCTAGATGAGGTTATGTCATGTGTTATTCTTGTACTGCCACTACTTGTCTGGCCTGGATATTGTGTTCATACTCTGATTCCTCTTGGTTTGTAGATACATTCCGTACCTGTACAACCTCTTCGAGTCATGTGGAGGTTCTAACTCTCCCAAGATACCTTGTTCCTACAAGCTTCAAGTATTGAAATCCTTATATGTTATCATGGATAACATGCTTTGTCGTTCCCACCATTTTAGACTTCATACTAAATCATTGTGGGGTCTTATTGAACCTTCCTCGAATGAATGTTCAAGAGATCCTTGACTTTGCATCTTGTGAGACCCACTGGTGAGGATGTGCCCCATTGGTGGCACTTATCTCAGGGATGGAGATAAGGCCTCTTCAACGAGGCCTGTGGCATATGTGATGAGACACGGTGCCTTGTGCGCATGCCAGGGGGTGAGACACGAAGGAACCAGAGGAAGGGCCTGTGGATTATGGCAGCTTAGGCGCGAGAGAAATGTCTCGCAAGGCATGGGACAATGGTCTCACAAAGGGCGGGAGGGAGGCAGCATTTCAACCTATGCATGAGATGAGGGTCTCGCGAGGAATGAAAGGAAGGGCCCATGGGGCTATGGTCCCACGAGGCGACATGGTAGCCTTGCATGAGACGAGGGCCCGCAGGGCTATGGCCACGCGAGACGAGGGTCTTGCTTGGTGTGAGGTGTGGGTGTGTCCATGACCTCGCGATGATGCAACCAAGGTTGCGAGTGGAGAAAGTCTCACCATTTATCCCAATGTCTCCTAGGATTACCTCAGGAGTGTGTCATATTTTTGGCATCCACACTTGCCCCCAATCTATGAGAGGATCTTTAGGCAGTTTGATATACTTCGCAATGTGTTGTTGTCATAGTTCATGTAGTGTTAGTTTGCTTCTTTGCTTTGTTAGTGTGAAGAAACACACTTTTGAGGTGGTGATCCTCATGATTCCTTGAGAATGAATGTTAGCCTATCATTTCGCTTCATGGAACCCAAGGTGTGTGTAAGGCTTCATTTCTGACCATGGATCGAATATTGGATTCAAGGCACTACTAGAAATATAGGCTTTTACTTCATTTTTTACACACATAATATAAAAAAAAAACTAAAGTAAAAGCCTTTCAATGGGTTTTTACTTCACTTTTGGGAATGGTAGTACATAAAATAGGAAATAGACAAGGGCCATGTTTGTTTTGCACACTATATTGTGTATTTTCACTTCGTTTTTTATGAAAAAACCGAAGTGAAAAGTGGAGCAAACCAAACGCGGCCCTGAAGGCTTTTACTTTGGTTCTTATATAAATTCTTATATAAGAACCGAAGTAGAAAGTACCATTTCTACTTCAGTTTTTATATAAGAACCAAAGTAAAAGAGTTTTAATACCCTTAATATATAGCTCTCGCCTCATTCGTCTCTCTGAAGCAAAATTCCCAAAAGCCAAACCCAGAAAACCTCCATTGTTGTCGTACTCCCACAAGGATTTCACTAAATATACCATTTTTTATGTTTTTTTTATCATTTGAAATCATTTTTCTTACTTAAAAACAGAAATATTAGTTCCATTTTTATTTTTGAGGGAGAAAATAAAGTCTTTGGGTGTGGGTATTTTTAGGGTTTGAAAATGGGTATTGTTATTGGACTTTGACTGGCTTTCTTACATTAAAATGTGTTCTTGAGATTCAAAAAAAGTATGAATCACTAAATCTTTGTTTGTATGATTTTTTTTATTTTCTATATTATTTTCAAATTTTTTTTCTTATAGATATAATGTGTTTATTATATATAGGTTTTAGAGTTGCTAATATTGATTTAGAGGTTATTTTGAGCATCAAAGAAGGTTTGTTACCTTAAAACTTTGTTTGTGTTAATTTTTTTTTTATATTATTCTGAATTTAATAGTTATTTTTTAGTATATTTGTGTTATTTATTTTATTTATTTTGTTATTTTATATATTTTTATTAATTATATATATATTAGTAAAATTTAAAAATTGTTGTGACTTGCTATTTAAATTTCTAAACATAGCTTGAATAGGTAATGTTGTTGCCAATGTTAGAACTTGAAATGTTTGGATTATTAGTGACATTTGTTTTTTATTTTCTATAACTAGCTAGCTTGATAAGTTTTTTGATGATTATGTAACTAGTTTAATTAATTATGCAATTGATTTTTTTTTTTTTTGTTTAAGCTTTTTAGTAGGGCTGTTGATTTAGTTGACAATTTGGTATTTTTTTTTTTTTTTTTGAAATAAAGTATTGGACTTTATTAAGAACTTTCTTGGAGTAGAATATCCAATACATCAGAGGATAAGTCCTCTATGGACAATACACGATCAGCCACGGTAGAAGAAGCCCGTGCAATAGCATGAGCTGCTCCATTGGCAAAGCGTTTTACAAAGAAAATTGAGGCAGAACCCAGCTCCTTCCAGAGGATTTTACATTCATCAATAAGGCACCCAAAATAGGATTTCATAGAAATATTGCTTCTCAAAGCTTGCACAGCCAGGAGACTATCAGTTTCAATCACTATGTTCACCCATTGTTTCCTCTTAACCCAGCTTAAAACCTCACGGATCCCGATTGCTTCAGCTAGTTCAGCTGTGACAACTCCAGCTCGACAGCAAGAGAAAGCCTCGACAAACCTCCCTTCGTGGTCCCTGGCTATCCCTGCCCAGCTATAAGTTTGGTTGTTTGGAAAAATTGCCGCATCTGTGTTGATTTTCAGTGTTCCCATAGGAGGCTTCGTCCAAGACAAAAGGCCATCATCGCTAGAGAGGAACGAAGGCAGAGGTGCTAGATCCTTATCTTGAGCTTGGGACCAACTTTGGAGAGTAGATTCAGCTAGATAGAGAATCCCTTGAGTTGACCCATTTATATTCCTCCAAACCCTGTCATTCCTTCTTCTCCATATTACCCAACAAAGCATAAAGAAATTGCATTTCTGATCAACATCCAGGCCGACTAAGCTACTCCTAACCCATGCCGAAAAAGATTCTGAACTGGGGGCACTTAATCCGAATCCCAGTTTCACTCAACAAGGCCAGACGAGTCGGCACCCAGCAAGACAGTGGGTCACTGATTCGTTTTCTTCTTGGCACAAAGGACAAACCATGTCAATGGGTATGTGACAATTTGGTATTGATTTTGGGTGACTTCAAGAGTAATATTGGAGGTGAGTAATCTTTAAATTTTATTTATTACTATTGCAATATTTATTTATAAAATTAGAGTTAAATCAGGCATGTTTTACTTTAGTGGAGTAGGTTCTGGGAAATTTGTTGTTGGCGTTGATATAAGGATGGAATTATGTGTGTTGATTTTGTGTTTGTTTGTGTTGAATTTATATATAATTATGAAATTGGGATATGCTACAAAAACAAAGGAAATTCTGCCAATTTTTTTATAGATTTTATTAATTGTTTTTGTTATCCCCAAAAATTGGAGATCGATGGCGTGGCAATAAAAATGACAAGTGGCAAGGAATGATAGGGTGATCTGGCTTAGCAGTAGCCCAATACATCAGTGAAGAGTTTGGACTGCTTGAGAGATGTCATGACCAAGCCAAGTGCACCTGAGGAGAGTACTTGGGCAAGGGTGTGCCTGGTCGGACTTTGGTCCGAGGAGCACTCCAAGGAGGTGTAGTCGGACCTTGATCGAGGAGAGCCCAAGGTGGAGTGGTTGGACCTTGGTCTGAGGAGAGCCCAAGGGTGGTGGTCGGATCTTGGTCCGACGAGAGCCTAATGGTGTGGTGGTCGGATCTTGGTCCGAGGAGAGCCCAATGATGTGGTTGGATCTTGGTCCGAGGAGAGGAGAGTGCCATGTTAGAGGAGAGATATGGCATGCTAGAGGAGAGTGTCATGTTAGAGAAGAGGAGTGCATGTCCTACCACCATGCACTTGTCCGACCAACAAAAGCATGTCCTACCAGCAAGTGTATGTCCTACCAGCACTTGCATATGTCCAGCATGCATGTGTCTGACCAGCACTTGCATGGGTGGTCAATAGGAGATATGGGTCGACTAGATAGAGGAGGACTAAGTCAAGATTCCCAGAAACGGCTTCAACAAGAACCGGTCTGGGCACGCGCGGGAATCTCTCATTCTTCCCACAAATTGGGGGTTTTGTTACATTTTGAATGTTTTTTTGTAATTTAAATGTAATAAATATATTACATTTATCAACTAAGTTGAAATCAATGCATTGCTTGACAAACATTTATTCATTAAATTTTCAGAAATAGCATAACATACAAAAAAATTTGAGATAAGAAAAATACTAAAACACTTATCTTTTATTTCTTAGGTACTTTAACTAACCATGAACCCATGTGTCCCGGTAGGCGAGAGTCACAAATATTCACTCAGTTAAATAGAGAAACATCTCAATTAATAAAACGTCCTAGACTTTTATTAACTACCTATCAATCTGATCAAAGTAACGAAAACTCATATGTCCCGTAAGGTGAAAGTCACAAATATTTCTTAATTTCTGAGTTTGACCCACAGTTTCGATTATTATAAACTTAATTCCTATAGTCACTGTAGGGATGAGTCTATATAAGGTCCATCTATAACCATCTATCCTAAGAAATTTAACCATGCTAAGAAGTCCAGTGAGTACCTTCCATAGGGAGACAAAATCAAAGTGTCATAAGGCCCCACTAAACTCTAACTTTATTAAATCAACAGTGGAGATCGAATTCAGATTTTAAAGCAAATTATTAAATCATTTAGTATTTTATTCTTTTGAAAATTATTAACTTAGGTTTGCCAATTTATTAAAATAATCAATAAACCAACATAGGTTTGCCAAATTATTAAAATAATCAATAAACCATAGTTTATAATTTTCCCATTAATTCTAAAATTGGCCAATGAAAACTAATCCAAAGAATTAGAATTAATTTGTTTCTAATCAATTATTAGGTCCAACTAAAAAGATTAACCTAATACAATTAAGTCAACTTAGGTAAATTGGTCTTAACAATTCTAGCTTGCATGGAGGAGAGTTGGGTTCAGTATGTCAGACCCACTACTAACGCTCCGTAACTTTCATACAAAGCTCAAAAAGACAGGAATTTGAACCTTCTTTTATTAATTATTATTCAATTGATTATGTCCAATTTAGTAATGCAAAGCAAATAGGCCTTCACAAGTTGAACCACCCACAAGAGATGAATTTAAACTTTACATGTTCAATTTGGCACAAATAAAATCTAACATTTTATGACATTTTTATTTTAATTTTCCCACATTTTTCAAAACAAAAATTGGGTCATCATTATTCTTATATTTAATGCCCAAATGCAAAAAATAACTTAATAATGATGCATGCCATTTTAATTTTTTTTATTAATTGGATGGGCCTAACATGAAAACATGTAGGACATGTTACACAACTTTATGCATCATTACATTTATTACCAAAATAAATAAATCAATTGCTAAAATAATTAATTGAGTATCAAAATTAATTTGCTTATTATTATTTTTTTTGGTAAATCAGATCTGTGTATAGCTTGAACTTCCAATTTACAACCAAGACAGCACCAATTTTAGAGGCCTGCCAAAATTCTATTACAAATTCTCAACCCACTCTCTATCTATCAATTGTATCTTGTTAGGCATAATGCTTCTAAATCTACTATTTACATTAAATTGAATTTTTTGAATAAGTGTTGTTACTGTATAAACTCTATGATTCCACAAAGCCTCATTTCTGGCCCACCAAATCTGGTACATCAATGCAGCCAGAGTCACCATGAACACTTGCTTCCTGAACCAACTAATTCTTGATTTAGCTATCCACCGCATCAGCTTATGTAAGGTGTTAGCTGCTGATTTCCAATCCAACCAGCTCTTAATATGCCTCAAACAAGTAGAACTCAAATAACAATCAAAGAATACATGTTCTCTTGATTCCTTGCTACTATCACACAGAATACAGTGATTATCACTAGTTATATTGAATCTAAAAATTCTATCCTTCAATTGTAATCTATCCAAAAGGGCAAGCCATAAAATGAATCTATGCTTTGGTATGATGGCTCAATTCCAGACTTCTCTATACCAGGATACCTTTTGGTGTGATATAACAAGTGCTTTGTATCCCTCAGCAATCTTGTAAATGTTATATTATTTTATAATATAATGTAATATTATATTATATTATAATATAATGTTTTAGATTAAATAAATGTGACAAAGTGTGTCACATATTGTAACATATAATAGAGAGTTACAATATTTAGATACATGAGATATATCCAAATAATGTAACATATTTGGTGTTACAAATTTGTAACTTCCAAATATTACCCTTTATTGTGTAAAATTGTTGTTACACAATATTTAGATGAATTTCATAAAGCCATATGTGATATGGCTGTTAGATATATGATTTTAACCCCAATAATGTGTTTTGGGAGTTACAAAATCATTTGGGAGGGTTTGGAACCGTTTGGAAAAATAGCACATTTTTAAGTGCTGAAATTGGTCGGTGGCCGCGGCCACTGAATGTTGGTGGCCGCAGCCTGTGGGACAGAGAACAATGGTCGCGGCCACAGGCCAAAACCTGACCAATTTTCAGTTTTTTCAATCTTTGTTGAACGGCACAAAAAACCCAAATAACTCCCAAATCTCCTTTTTAATTCCATATTAATCTAATTAAACATTGGTAACAGCCATGGGGGTTGGTGGAATTTTAAATTCAAAGGTTGTCTCTAAACTCTATAAATAGGAGCTTATAGCTCACTTGTAAGACACAACATTTCTATCCATTAGAGCACTTGGCTAGAAACACCTTGAGGCTTGATAATTCCATAAAGCTTTTCCAATATCTGAGAGAGATCCCTTAGTGCTTGAGTTAGGGGGAAATAACTTTTGGACAAAGGTTTTAAACCTTGTTCAAGTTGGTGATCCCCAACACTCTTCACTTTGGTTGTGTGAGTGAGAGTTGCTTCTTTTTTAGTTTATTTGTTCTTTCTTTCTATTCTATTTCTCTTCATCTTTATATTCTTCTCTTTTATTTATTTGTGTTTCTTGTTTTGAGTTGTAATCTTCTTTTCTTTATTTCCAACATTTTACTTTACTCGTAACATTTTGCTTGGAGTTGTATTTTCACCATTCTATTCTTCTTTTCTTCTTATTATTCTTTAGTTTATTTGTATTTTCAGTTATAGAGTTGTAATCTTATTTAATCAATCAGTATTTATTTGTAACATAATGCATAGAGTTGTAATATTATTATCAATTTCCATTGAGGCAAAACAATTTTTCCTAACATTCAAAAGCTTATCCCTTTTTTGTTTCAATGGAAGGGGAGACAATTAAGATCATGAACCAAGACCTAGTGAGATTGGATAGGTTTGATGGATCCAATTTTACTAGGTGGCAAGACAAGGTGAGGTTTCTTCTAACCACTCTCAAAATCGCCTACATCCTTGAGTCTTCCTTGGCACCTCTAGCTGAGTCATCCGACAAAGACACTCCCGAGGAGGTGGAGAAGAGAAGGAAGAGGGAGGAGGACAACCTCCTTTGTAGGGGTCATATCCTCAATGCCCTATCCGATAGGCTCTATGACCTCTACACCGAGACCAAATCGTCCAAGGAGATATGGGATGCACTTGAGAAAAAGTTTAAGGCGGAAGAGGAAGGTACCAAATTTTTTTTGATATCTCAATACTTCGATTTCAAATTTTTTGGTGATAAACCTATTCTTCCTCAAATTCATGAATTGCAAATAATTGTTAACAAACTGAAAGTTTTAAAGATTGAGCTTCCCGAGGCCTTTCAAGTTGGTGCTATAGTGGCTAAATTACCACCAACTTGGAAGAGCTATAGGAAAAGAATCCTTCATAAAAATGAGGATTATTCTTTGGAGGAAATCCAAAAACATATTCGAATCGAAGAGGAATCGATACGTAGAGATAAACTTGTGGAGGGGTCTAATGGAGAGACTTCCCAAGAAAATGCGGTGTCACAACCAAAACATCCCAAAAACAAAGGGAAAAAGGGTAATGAGAAACCTTTGGGTCCAAAAACCAACCCAAACAAGTTTAAGGGCGAGAAAGGTCCTTGCTTTGTGTGTGGGAAAAAGGGTCACTATGCTAGAGAGTGTAGGCATAGAAAAGACCAACAAGGACCTAAGGTGAACGCAACTCAAGAGGAAAACATAGTTGCTACCCTTAGTAAGGTGAATGCGGTCCAAGGCAAGGTGAAAGGGTGGTGGTATGATACATGTGCCACCGTCCATGTCACCTATGACAAATCATTATTCAAGACCTTTGAAGAGTCAAAGGGCAACCATGAGATACAAATGGGCAATGAGGGCAAATCCAAGGTGCTTGGCAAAGGTACTATTGATGTCTACTTCACCTCCGGCAAGAAAGTTACATTAGTGAATGTAATTTATGTTCCTGAAATGAGTAGAAACTTGGTAAGTGGTGATTTGCTTGGCAAGCCCGACATTAAAGCCATTTTTGAATCCGGTAAACTTATACTTACCAAATCAAATGTATTTTTGGGAAATGGGTACCCTTGTGAGGGTATGGTTAAATTGTGCACCAATGATGTAACTTTCAATGTTATCAATAAAAATGCTAATTCCGCCTATATTGTTGAGTATGACTCTTTATTTTGTGGCATCTTAGACTATCACATATAGGTTTTACAACCATGAAAAGAGTTGTAAAATGTGGTATGATTGCATGCAATATTAAAAACTATGGTAAATGTGAAACATGTGTTAAGGCAAAAATGATTAAGAAACCATTTCCTAGTGTAGAAAGATCATCTAATTTACTAGATTTAATCCATAGGGATCTTTGTGAATTAAATGGTGTTTTAACTAGAGGTGGTAAAAGGTATTTTCTTACTTTTATAGATGATTTTAGTAGATATACCTATGTGTTTCTTTTAAAGCATAAAGATGAAACTTTTGATGCTTTTAAATTGTATAAATTAGAAGTCGAAAATCAACTAAATAAAAATATTAAGGTGCTAAGAAGTGATAGAGGAGGAGAGTACTTCTCTAATGAATTCAATACATTTTGTGAAGAAAATGGTATAATTCATGAATGCACTGCACCTTATACACCACAACACAATGGTGTTGCCGAAAGGAAAAATAGGACTTATCTAGAGATGATAAATTCTATGTTGGTGTTTTCTAAGTTGAACTTCAACTTATGGGGTGAAGAGCTTTTAACCGCTTGTCACATTCTTAATCGAATACTGATGAAGAAAAATGAGATATCTCCATATGAGTTATGGAAAGGAAGAAAACCCAGCATAGGGTACTTCAAAGTGTGGGGGTGTCTTGCATATTGCAAGAAAACCTAACCTAATAGAACAAAGTTAGGTTCAAGAGCCATAAAGTGTGCTTTTTTTGGTTATGCCAACAATAGCAAAGCTTATAGACTATTAGACTTAGAGTCTAATATTATGATTGAATCTAGAGAAGTTGAATTCTTTGAGAATAAGTTATGTGACAACAATTCTCAAGCTTCAACATCTCTAAAGGAGAATTTGTTATATGAGAACAATTCTCAAGCTTCTACATCCAAAGTTGATTCTCAAGAGGAGAATTCTCAAAAGGATGTAAAGCAACCCTTTGAACCTTGAAGAAGTCAAAGGCTTAAAAATCATAAAAGTCTAGTAGTGGATGAGATAGATTCTCAACGAATTTCATTCTACATGGTAGAAGGAAATAGAGAGGAAGTCATTAGGAAAATTCCTATTGTACTTCTCATTGAGGATGATCCTAAGACTTATAGAGAAGCTATGCAATCGAGAGATAGTGCATTTTGGAAAGAAGCCATCAATGATGAGATGGATTCCATTCTTTCCAATAACACTTGGGAATTGGTAGAAATCCCACCGGGGTCTAAGCCAATTGGGTGTAAGTGGGTATTTAGGA
This sequence comes from Humulus lupulus, assembly GCF_963169125.1. Lineage (NCBI taxonomy): Eukaryota > Viridiplantae > Streptophyta > Magnoliopsida > Rosales > Cannabaceae > Humulus > Humulus lupulus. The sequence continues at coordinate 167,863,256 of NC_084797.1, read as the reverse complement.
GAAAATACCACACTGACGGCACTATCCAAACCTTAAAAGCTAGATTAGTAGCTAAAGGGTTTAGGCAAAAAGAGGGTATCGATTATTTCGATACCTATGCGCCTGTTGTAAGAACAACTCCTATAAGAATTTTGTTCGCTTTAGCCTCTATACACAACTTGTATGTTCATCAAATGGATGTCAAAACGACATTCCTTAATGGTGACCTCAATGAGGAGGTCTATATGGAATAACCTGAAGGGTTTGTCCTACCAAAATATGAACATAAAATTTGTAGACTTGTAAAATCCTTATATGGATTGAAACAAGCTCCTAAGCAATGGCATGAGAAATTTGATCAAGCCATCATGTCTAATAGGTTTAGACATAACAATGGAGACAAGTGTTTGTATTCCAAAACTTGTAAGGGAATGTGATCATTGTTTTCTTATATGTGGATGACATGCTTATTTTAAGTAATAGCATGAAAGGGATAGAAGAAACGAAGAGGTTTCTATCATCATCAACCTTCAAGATGAAAGATCTTGGAGAAGTTGATACCATACTCGGTATCAAAGTAAAGAAACATATTGGGGGTTTTGCGTTAGGGCAAGCCCACTATGTTGAGAAAATATTGAACAAATTTAACCATCTCAAAGTTAAAGATGCCAATACTCCATTCGATCATAGTGTAAAACTGGAGAATAATGAAAAAAGAGCGGTGGCTCAATTGGAGTACGCTAGTGCTATAGTGAGTCTAACGTACGCTGCCCAGTGTACTAGACCTGATATAGCATTTGTGGTAAGTAAACTTAGTAGGTTTACAAGTAATCCAAGTGTGGATCACTGGAAGGCAATTGGAAGAGTCCTAGGTTATCTTAAGAAAACCAAAGGACGAAGCCTTCACTACTCCAAATTTCCTTCGATTTTAGAAGGATATACAGATGCAAGTTGGATATCCAATCTTGGGGACAACTTGTCCACAACTGGTTGGGTATTTACACTTGGTGGAGGTGCAATTTCTTGGGGTTCCAAGAAACAAACCTGTATATCTCATTCCACTATGGAAGCAGAGTTCATAGCTCTAGCTGCTACCGGCAAAGAGGCCGAATGGTTAAGGGATCTGTTGATAGAGATTCCCCTAATCAAAGATAATGTATCTACTATATCGATACATTGTGATAGCCAAGCGACATTGGCTAAAGCATACAGTGGAGTGTATAATGGGAAGTCTAGACACATTAGTCTAAGACATGGATATGTAAGAGAATTGATTCAAAGAGGAGTCATCTCAATATCCTATGTGAAAACAAGTGAAAATCTGGCGGATCCTTTCACTAAGCCACTAATGAGGGATTTAGTGCCTGCATCATCTCGAGGGATGGGACTTAAACTCCCTAAAGAGATTCACGATTGATGGTAACCTATCTTAACACTAGTTATTCAACTAGTGTTAAGTTCAATAGGTAATAACAAGTCAATCAGTGAATATTAGTTGTACTCAAAACAAGTCCCATCTGAGATATTGAGTACTTGTGTGTTACGAAGTGGAGGGTTAAAACCGAAAGGTTTTTTAATAGAATTCAGTCTTGTAAAGACAAGTATTTTTGGTAACGAAATACTGTAAGAATTCTACCTATATGGACCTAGGGGTGGTGCCCCCTCTCATGAGAATTGGGAGTATTCTCAAGAACGTCCATGAATGGAAAGTGCACATGGCCATTAACGATGCAAAGCGAGACATAGAGGTCTCAAGTGAACATCGCAAAGGTGTGTGTGTTATCACCGATTTGTCATCATGAAAAGATGGTTCAATGCCTAGTGCAACCTAATTTTTGACAAATTTTGTGATAATTACACTATAGTAAAGTTCAAGTTGAAAAGCACTTTGCCTTATACACTAATGCAATGACTCCTATAAGAGAGAGTTCTTATTTAATCAAGTGGGGGATATGTTATATTTCAAAATATAATGATTGATTAAATAAGTGTTACAATAGATAAACTATTTAATCTAGTGGGGGAATGTTATATTATTTTATAATATAATGTAATATTATATTATATTATATTATATTATAATATAATGTTTTAGATTAAATAAATGTGACAAAGTGTGTCACATATTTTAGCATATAATAGAGAGTTACAATATTTAGATACATGAGATATATACAAATAATGTAACATATTTGGTGTTACAAATTTGTAACTTCCAAATATTACCCTTTATTGTGTAAAATTGTTGTTACACAATATTGAGATGAATTTCATAAAGCCATATGTGATATGGATGTTAGAGATATGATTTTAACCCCAATAATGTGTTTTGGGAGTTACAAAATCATTTGGGAGGGTTTGGAACCGTTTGGAAAAACAGCACATTTTTAAGTGCTGAAATTGGTCGATGGCCGCGGCCACTGAATGTTGGTGGCCGCGGCTTGTGGGACAGAGACCAGTGGCCGCGGCCACTAATGTCTCTGGCCACGGCCACAGGCCAAAAACTGACCAATTTTCAGTTTTTGCAATCTTTGTTGAACGGCTCAAAAAACCCAAATAACTCCAAAATCTCCTTTTTAATTCCATATTAATCCAATTAAACATTGGTAACAGCCATGGGGGTTGGTGGAATTTGAAATTCAAACGGTGTCTCTAAACTCTATAAATAGGAGCTTATAGCTCATTTGTAAGACACAACATTTCTATCCATTAGAGCACTTGGCTAGAAACACCTTGAGGCTTGATAATTCCATAAAGCTTTTCCAATATCTGAGAGAGAACCCTTAGTGCTTGAGTTAGGGGGAAATAACTTTTGGACAAAGGTTTTAAACCTTGTTCAAGTTGGTGATCCCCAACACTCTTCACTTTGGTTGTGTGAGTGAGAGTTGCTTCTTTGTTAGTTTATTTGTTCTATCTTTCTATTCTATTTCTCTTCATCTTTATATTCTTCTCTTTTATTTATTTGTATTTCTTGTTTTGAGTTGTAATCTTCTTTTCTTTATTTCAAACATTCTACTTTACTTGTAACATTTTGCTTTGAGTTGTATTTTCACCATTCTATTCTTCTTTTCTTCTTCTTGTTCTTTAGTTTATTTTGTATTTTCAATTATAGATTTGTAATCTTATTTAATCAATCATTATTTATTTGTAACATATTGCATAGAGTTTTAATATTATTATCAATTTCCATTGAGGCAAAACAATTTTTCCTAACAGTAAACCCCCGAAGAGCAAATATGAGTCACATTCAGATCCTTTAATTTCTCCTTAACATTGACAATCTGTTTCCAATACTAGTTGTTGTTACTCGGGGCTTTATAGACCCACCATTCAGCCTCTCTTATATACACAACATGTATCCATCGTACCCATAAAGAATCTTTTTTAGATGCCACTGCCCATACATACTTACCAATAGCTGCTTCATTCCACTCCTTGATCTTTCTAAATCCCAAACCTCCTTCAGCCTTAGTTTTACAGATATCCTCCCAAGAAACCTGCCCTAAAGTAGTAGTCTCAGATAAGCCTTTCCATAGAAAACTCCTGCAAATTATATTTACTTGTTGCAAAACCTTTTTAGGGAGAAGCATAATTTGAGCCCAATATGTATGAATTGCCATCAGTACTGAATTAACCAATGTTGCTCTGCCCGCATAGGAAAGATTCCTAGTGCTCCATACTTGAATCTGTTGGACCATTTTCTCCACTAAATTGTACATTCAGCTGCTAAGATTTGCTTTGCACAAATAGGTATTCCCAAGTATCAGAATGGTAGGTGCTGCCTTGTAAATCCAGAGGAGTCAACTACTCTTTGAACCTCCAAATCATCCATATTCCTGCATTATAGAGCTGACTTTGAGGCATTTGGCTAGAGTCCAGAGGTTTGTGAAAACAATTTCAGTCCTCTGAGCATAATATAGATCGACTTAAAGTCCCCATGACAGAACAACAAGACATCATCTGCAAAATAGAGATGATTAAGTTTGAGAGGGCCACATCTATCATGAAACTTAAAGCCTTCGTTCTTGCCAATTTTCATCATTATTCGGGATAAATATTCCATCCCTAGAACAAACAATAATGGAGATAATGGATCCCCCTGCCTTAGACCTCTTTTAGCTGCAAAGAAACCATGTAAAGATCTATTAAAGGTGAGACTAAATCTTGGGGTTCTTACACATGTCATAACCAACTTAATAAACTCATCAGGAAAATTGAAAGCATATAGCATTTCCTCAATAAAATCCCACTCAATGGTATCATATGCCTTTTGCAAATCCAGTTTAATCATGCATTTCAGTTTGGAATGGCTTCTTCCATAATGCCTAATCAAATCTTGACATATCATCATGTTATATGCTATATACCTCCTTTAAACAAAGCCACTTTGGTTCTGAGCGATAAGATCTGGCAGTACCTTCCTCAACCTCGAACAAACTAACTTAGTTGCTGCTTTGTAGACAACATTACAGCAAGCGATGGGTCGAAAGTCCATAACAGTTCCTGGACATTTGGCTTTGGGAATCAGAGTTATAGTTGACGAATTAATCTCTTTCAATATCCTTCCTGTATGCATAAATGATTTAACAGCTTCACAGACAAATTTTCCCAACACCTCCCAGTTATCTTGAAAGAAAAAACTACTGAATCCATCTGGCCCCGGGGACTTAGTACCAGGAATCCCAAAAACAGCTGCTTTCACTTCTTCATTAGAAAACTCAGATGTTAAGGCACAAATGTGAGCTGTTGTAACTTTCGAACCTTGGTTAATAACTTGAGACATGACTGGTTTCCTTCCTTCCATTTTACTTCCCAATAGGCTGTAATAAAACTTCAGAAATGCAGTAATCACTTGATCCGATTTCTCTACCCAAACACCATTCATATCCTTGATTGAATATATCCTATTCACAGTCCTTCTATGTTGAATACTATTGTGAAAAAAAGAAGTGTTATCATCACCATCCTTCATCCAATGTAACTTAGCATTATGTTGAAGAAATGAAAAATAAGTTGCCTGTATTTCTTTGTATTTTACTCTGGCCTCTGTTTCTTTAGTAATAAGGTCATGATCAAGTGGTTTCTAAAGTAAATCACTTTGGCTTGCAATTAGTGCTTGATAACTCCTAGCATGTAATGCTTGAATATCCCCAAACTCACTCTTGTTAACCTCCTTTAGTAATTTCTTTACTCTTTTTAGCTTCCGAATAAGTTGATACATTGGTGTACCACCATCTTTGACCATTCAATTCCTTTCCCACCTCTTCTTAAAATCTGGAACTTTTTGCCACATTCGAAAGTACCTAAAAGGCTTCTTCCCTTCCAGAACATCTTGATAAATAGAATGAACAGTAGGGCAATGATCAAAAGCACCTTCAGACATAAATACAGCCTCTGCATTCGGAAATTTGCGTAACCACTACTGATTTGCTAGTACTCTATCCAGTTTAGAATATACTCGAGTATCTAGATCTTGTTTATTATTCCAAGTGAAAAAAGAGCCTGTGAATTTGACATCTTCCACCTTATAGTATTCCACACAAGTCTTAAATGCTCCAGAACATCTTTGCTTCTTAGTTCCACCTATTCTCTCTTCAACACTTAGGATATCATTAAAGTCCCCTAAGATGAGACATGGACATGTTATCTTTTCTGCAATGTCCTTTAAATCTTTCCAACGGCTAGCTCTTCCATGTTCATCATTCATTGCATATACATATGTAACCAAAAACTGTTCCTTACCAGCCAAAGAAGTAACATCTAGATGCATTAATTGACTAGTGCATTTCAAAATATTGACTATAAACATGCCCGGATTCCAACTCACCATAATTCGACCTCCTTTATGCCAAGCATTATTTGTTGAAAAAGGCCAACCCGCAAACATATTAACATATACAGACCCCAGATTATGAGTTTGTATTTTAGTTTCAAGGAGACCAGCTAAACCCACCTTCATAGAAAATAGAACCTCTTAGCCTCTTCTTGTTTGTGGTGTTTATTGATCCCCCTGACATTCCAGCTTATAATCCTATCCATTTCCCAAGGGAGGATCTCCCCCTCCCTACTGTGAAATCTCAACTTGTCCAACCGAACACTCTCCTGTTTCCTCTAAGACCTGAAAATTATTAGACAAAATGGTAGCCCTGAGCACTTTTGGTATCACCTTCATGCCTTTTGTAACTGGTAAAAAACTTTCCTTGTCTTTCATTTGTGAGTCCTCCAAGTGAACCACCCCTACTGCTTTTTTTTAACCACCCATTTCTGTCGAACCTCTTCTTCCTTTCTACAATCCTCAATTGAATGTCCCATGCCAGAGCATTTCCCACAAGTGATAGGAAGCCATTCATATTTCATTGTTAGATGTACTTCTTATTGAAGTCCATTAGTGAATGAAATCATTTCAGGAAAAACTTGATGCAAATGCACTTCCACCATCACCTGAGGATAGATCAGCCTTTCTTTGTGTTTATTAAACGAATCTAACATTAATGGAGTCCCCACCTGCCCCAGAATTTTAAACTGAGCTTTTTCCCCCCAGTACTTTAAATCTAATCCATGAAGTTGAATCCAGATAGGTACTGAGCTCACATCTTTTTTCTTGAAATCAGTATAGGCATCCCATGATTTCATCACCACTGGCTTCCTATCGAAGAAAAAATAGCCCCCATTCAATATATTATCCCTAGTGCTTTGAGCTTCAAATCTAATGATAAACACTCCCTGTGCCAGAATTCCAATTTTGTCAACTCCCTTATCCTTCTAAATTCTCCTAGCAAATCCTTCAAAGACACTTAGTGGTGGATTTGCTCCTAACACGTAACAAACCAGAGCCGAATTCCAGTATGCAATTTCATCTTCAATATCATCCAATTCAATTTTGACCCCATCAGAAACCCTCGAACCCTCAACCCCTAATTCCTCATATTTATTACTTAAATTTTGGTGTACATGCCCAAAACGAAGGATTGGGGGAGGAACAAGGCTACCTGATCTGAGTTGCGATTCACACATCTTCATAGCTTCTAGATAACTTTCCCCCTCCTTCCGTAAGCCTTGTTGTGTGCTCACCGAAAGTAGATTAGAGCCATCTTCAGTCGCAACATCCTCATCGAACTTGTCATCTTCAGAAAACTCAAGTGTGTCCACACCTAGAATCTCATCCATGGCTTTATTCTTAATTACCTTATTAGATGAAGTCGGTCCTCTTTTCCTGGTACCCATAGTCACTGGTATCATAGCTTTCCTTAGTTTCGTCTTCCTCCTCACCATAGCTCCAGCAGATGCAGAGAGAGAGACCTTTTTCTTGTTGCTCTTAATTTGCTTATTAATTAATTACCATAAAGTTTTTCGCAATTGAAACTTACCATATAATTAATTAAACATAAAATTAATTTAATTGTGTTTAAAAAAATATTACAATTAATTCAAAATTGAATACTTAGATATTTCTTTAGCACAACAAAAAAATATCATAACCACCTATTATATTATATATAAACATATGTACGGCTTATTATAAAAATAATATTTTTTTAAACTTCTGCTATATAAAACAAAAGAAAAAAAATCAATCAGTTATTTTATTTTATTTTTTGGAGCTGTCGTAAAAAAAACAAAAAAAAATTAAAGTTAATCAATTTTTTTTAAACACGTAAAGGAAAACCTTATTAGGGTTTATATATCTATCACAATTAAAAACTAAAAATTGGAGCTAACAACTTCCAAAAACAAATACAAAAAAAAAATGTGCAACTTTTTCAATGTGCATTTTATCAAGCATTAATTAAGATCTCAAAATGCACGAAAAATAAGATAACTTAAATTATCAATATGACACATAAACATTCAAACACATGCATGTCAAATTTCATGAACCATCCAATTAAACTTTTAAAATTAATCATGTCAAAATCCATAAACATAATCATGCATTCAAAACTAGATCTATGCAACCTAGGCTCTGAGGCCAATTGTAGGATCTTGGAATTTAAATCTACATGCATGCTTCCTATTATTTTTCCAAAAACATAATAAAAATATAGAATAACACGACATACAAATGAACATCAGATTCGTAAATTAAACATAAATACAAAGATGTAGAAACTTACGAATACGCAGCGGAACTGGAACAACTCATTACTCCAATCTCTCTAACCATTGATTCCTTTCTATAGCAAAGTATTATCAAGAGATTGTACTAGATCAACTACACAGTCCTCTTCACCAAGCCTTTGATCAACCTAGAACTAATGTGGGCTGGTTCTCAACACATGAGATATAGATCTAGAAAAGACGAAGAGAGAGAGTGGCCAAGAAATGATTAGACTGTCTAGTTTTTCATTTACCCAATGAATCAACTGAGACTGACTCTTGAAAACCCTAGATATCATATTCCTTATATAGGCAACTTAATGGGTTTTATTTAAAATTTTAAATTAATTAAAAATAATAAACAAAAAATAAAATCCTTGCACTGCCATAAATGGACTTAGGCCTAATCTCTTTATTTTGAATTTAAATCTCAATTGGGCCTAAAATAAAAACCTTTTTATTTATTTATCTTTTAATTAATTAATTAAATCCTTATACAGATTAACTAATTATAATTTGAAACTTAATTTAATATTATTTATTTATATTGACACCAACTTATCAATATTAATAAATTTGCCCAAAGATTCTCTTTTATTCTCTAAATCTCATATCTCTGTAAAATTTTCCAAAATTTTCCTAGTCAACTTTAAAAATCCTAATTGATAATTAAATCAATGAATTTAGACATTCTAGATGATTTACTCAAAGGTGATGTGGGGACCATGGATCCATAAATACAATCTACAATAAATTTTCGTGAGTTTATTTATTAAATAAATTATCTCACAATTTATTAATTCCTCATGACTCCATTATAGATTTGGAATTTAACTCTTGAATTCATAAAACGTATTTTTCAAACTATAAATACGTTGTCCATTTTTATAACCATTACAGTCAGTCAATCCTCTATCGATGACTTACTAACGAGTCAAGTGCAAATTACCATTTCACCCCTCATTTTTATTTTATCCTTAACTCCTACTAAGTTCCTTGTAAATGATAAATCTATGAACTTAATCACATATATGAGTGCTCAATCATTTACCCCTTTAGACTAAGCTGTTAAGGAAGTCATCTATTCACCTCTCATACAGAAGCTATAGATTTCATATCTATGATTAATACTCCTACTCAATTACACTACTAAATCTCCAAGATGTAAGTATGGGCTAGACCGTAGGGTTAGCTGGTAACGAACAAGTCAAAAGATTTAAATAATATAATTAGCATAATATTATCACTCAGAATTAAGATCAACTTGGCCTATGGTCAACGTTGTGACATTGATTAGATTCGATAACAACGATACTTATTTATCGATCAATAATCAATATCGGTCCTAGTCCAATGTACCCATATACATCCGATCTTATCTACTTGGTCAATGCATCGGATAAGACATCATACCCTGAATGTGTAAGTAGATCATATCGTAGATTACCAGATCAGTGAAGATCCAATGCACTGACTTAATCTTAGGACTCGTTTGTTTGAACATATAATTACAATTATAATCCACTGTGACCTAGTCAATATAATTGTAACTATTTATATGTTCAGGATTTTATAAATATTTGTATTATTCCAATAATCATCTAATAAAACAAGCAAGCAACACGGTTGTTAAACTAAATGATTTCTACTACTTTTACTAACAAAATAAAATCGTGTTACATGTCCGACATGGTTTTATAAGGGCATAAAACCCAACAATAGGTACTAATAATGGTTCATTTTCTCTTATTTGTATGTGTGTAGACGTGGGGTGTGCTGCATCAAAGTAGTTGTGGTGTGTGTGGATGCTTTTGGTGCTAGGTACTTTGGTAGCACTTCTAGCAACCAGGTGCGAGGCACTTTGGTACCAACGGTGGTGAGCACTTCTGGTAATCACGAGCTTCCACCAATGGTTCCATATTTGCTTAAGGTATTCCCTTATTCTTGCTTTTACCATCCTTGTGTTTGGAAAATTCAAGTTACCATTAAGAAGTGGTTATGTTTTAGCCTCGGTTACCCCTCAATTGAAGCTCTATACTGGCATCCATTAACATGTACATTTCACGCACACACTACTGCACCTCATAGTTGGCGTTCATTTTATGTGTACACGTCTAGCGGTTTGAGCCCATTCTTTTGTATCTTGTAGCAAATCATATATTCCACACACGTTTGCATCTATGTTCTTCACGAGACATTATTCCATGGCATTCGATGGGACACCTAGTGTACCTCCTGATGTTGAGCCCATGGAGTTATCCTCGTTGGATTCAGAGCCATCTATAGATAACCCATATCATTTGTGTGAGACCTTAAGGAAGGCCCGTATGTATTACCTAGAGCGGTTAGCTGACCTTAGGCAAAATATTTAGGTTGTTGAAAGCTAGATAGACTCTGTCTTGAGGGGTGAAGGGGTCGCTTTCTCCTGCATCCCTGACGACTAAATAGCCAATCTTAGAGTGAGCCTTCTTGACTTACAAATTGAGTTGGCGTTTATGGAAGAGAACCTCCCACCTGAACCTCCACCTCCCGACTCTTCTTTTAATGAGGAGGCTTCCCATAGTGATGCCGATGCTGTCTCTGGCTCTCCTCAGCCACTGTCTATCGTGCGTCCATATTTAATTCTTCCAATTCCTACATCTAGGTGGAAAACTCTCGCGGGCAGAAAGTAGCAGGGATATAAATGGAAGGTAAAATGTTATGTATTGACGTCACCCTTTTCTTTGGGTCTTGCAGATATGTTGAAAGGAGCTGTCGAAATGTGGCACCTGAGAAGCCGGACTCTGGTCTTCTGCTAGTAGCTTCCCTTGTCTTCCATGTGTTGGATAATAAGTTTATGGCATTAATGGAGAACTACCAGATCAATGGCGAGTTCCAATGTTATGCGCCTACTTCTAGGTGTTGAGCCACCCCCTGGCTCTACGGCGTTGAGGGAGCACTATTCATCTCCATCCATTTTTTGTCCTAATACACAAGTACTTTGGCCTCACTCCACTCCAGTTGGCGCCAAATAGCTGGCTGACCCTCATTTTCCTATCCATGGCATTTATGAAATGTGTGGGATGAGCCCCCTTTGCGAAGGAAGTGCATTTCATGTACAACCTCATATCAACTCCTAAGTCGAATGGATTTTACTTTTTGCAGAAGGAGAATCCTCAAGTCCCGTTGATTGAGGGTGGCGTCTCCAATTTTGGATCATGGAAACATGACTTCTTCTTTGTCAAAGACCTCCCTCCAGTTCACCAGTGTTTTCGCACTTCCCCGAGTAAGCATCATACTCTTTCTTCTCTCTTATTATCCTTTTGGTACTGTTATCATTGTTGTTGGGCTAACGGTTGAGCTGGTGGTTAGGGGACCTTGAACCTCGCACAATTTCTACTTAGTAGCTTGGTTGTTTTGAGACCTTGGCTAATGTAGACCCTACGAAGAAGATGGCTGCCAACCTTTTTACTGCAGCAAATCTCAATACCTATGGTCTTTCTAACGTCTCCGATCCTGACTTGTCGTGGCATATTATGGAATGAAAGAAAAAAGACATTCTGACTAGCCCAGATTCCTCTGATTAAAATGATGATTGGGTTCAAGATGAGCCCTCAACTAAGTCAAAGTGACTGACTCATATGTCTCATCCTTCTAGGGGCTGGTGCCTCTAGTTTCTACGAACCCAGATATGGCTTCTCATTCATGAGCTCCACCTTCCAACCAAGGGCACTTTGTCTTGCCCTCTTATGATGAGTTTGATGTTGCTCCTAGAAACCTCCCTGATCATTGTACTTCTAAAGGTCTTCCACCTTGTACCTCAGCACCTCTTCCCCATTCAGCCAGTGGTTCATCTGTTCCCACATACTCGGACGTTCCAGGAACTAAAGAAGTGTCGTAGGAAACTATATGCGACAACTCCTTTTATGGAGGAGTATGCTGGATCCATCGAGGATAGTGTAGAGGGAGAATGGAAGGCTCTTCAAAGCTTTAATATGACGAAGCTTGGAGACACGCTCTTGCACTCGGCTACCTGGGTATGTTTCGTGCGTAAGTCCTTACATATATGGTTTCTTACATTTTGACCTCTTATCCTTTTGTCCCTTTGGTGTTTTTTGCAGACTTCTCTTGTGGCCCAGCGTCTAGTATCCTCAGCAAAAGAATTATCCTCGGCCGGCGCAAAGAAAGATCGACTCACTACTAGGATTCAAGAGCTTGAGAGCCAGCTTATCGAGACCACAAACAAGATGGTTGTAATGCTACTACTTTATTGTACCTGTGAGGTTTTTCTAGGCCATTCACCTTTGGTGAGGAACTTTGGCAAGTCCTTCTATGTTTAAGGTCCTTTTAAGTTCACTTTCATGTGTGAAACTTTTATGTTTAGCATCCTTGATTACTTTTGTAGGGACTGTGAAGATGTATTGGCCTCCTGAGCCTTTATCATCTTCCTTTGATATTTTATGTAATGGACTTTCATAAGCCCGTCCTGTATAATGAATTCCTTATGTCTTCTTTGGCCTGATGATGATAGTCTTTTTGGTGCATCTTGACTATATTTTCTTTTCTAAGGACATATTTACCCTTTGGAATCTTGGAATCCTTTTGTAATCTTTATGTTCGCTTGTTAGTTTTTGCGAGAAGAGCCATTCTCTCCATTATGCATAGTACTATTTTTACAATTGTCTCTTTTAAGACCTTTTCTGCTAGATGACTTGGTGACCGCTCTAGTTGGTTGACATTCTCCTTGAGGCCTTACCACTCGTGGAGGTATTAGCCTTTATTAGGAGGTTATCCTTGTGGAACCTTTTGACTTCCTTGATATCCATAAGGGTAGCTAAGCCTCATGATTCCAAGATATGGTTCTAGGATTTTTGATGGATGTCCTCATTGAGGCCTTTCCCCTCATGGAGGTATTAGCTTTTATTAGGAGGTTATCATTGTGGAACCTTTTGACTCCCTTGATATTCATAAGGGTAGCTAAACCTCATGAATCCAAAAGATGGTTCTAGGCTTTTCGATTAATGTCCTCATTGAGGTCTTGCCCCTCATGGAGGTATTAGCCTTTATCATGAGCTTATCCTTGTTCAACCTTTTGGCTCCATTGATATCCATATGGGTAGCTAATCCTCATGAATTCAAGAGATGCCTTGAAAGGGTTTTTTTTTTTTTTTTTGCTGTATACCCTGCCCCCCAAGTGGTTGGCAGGATTTATATCACCAGGCACTTTGATCATTCTGCTCTTGTATGGACTTTTAAAATTTCAATTGGCAATGGATGTACAAGAGTCAGATACGTGCTTGCATAAATGAGAAATGTGGTACGCAAATAAGAAACACAAGGATGGGCAGAGTACAAAGGTATGCACGACAACAATGCACCTACCACATCACGAGGGAAACTGGGTGACCTCTTTAACTCATAATTACCATTGCAAGGAGGAGTTACTACTACGTTGGGAGGTTAATTAGGGTAACCTCTTTGATTCATCATACTGAACGTAAAACCTTACTAGATATTCCCTCCTAAGTGCAAACTGCTTAGGTTACTTTGTAGGTTTCTTCACCCCCGCAATGATTGACATCAAAGCTTCCAGGGTTTGGTGGGTCTTTGATGTAAGATGTTGTAGTCTTTTAGTTCTTAGAGCGTTTGTGGGTGTTTGCAGGGGTGGCCTGAAGCACAACCCCGACTTACTTGTCCCCAGGTGGTCACTGTCATCTTCTACCTGGATGTACTTTAGGGCTCTTTCGTAGAAGTCACCCATGTCTTCTATTTTCCTTTTGAGCATACTTTGTCACATTTCACTCTTCAGATGTATTCTTGCGGTGATGGCCATTTTAAGCTCGTCCTTTGACAACCTTCCCACATTAGCCACCTCTACATTGAAGTGTTGAATATACTTCCTCAAACTTTCACCTTCACCTTGGTTTACATACACGAGGTTCCTAGTGGGTGCCGTGTAGCCATGGGAGGTGCAGTGTTGACAATAGGATTCCATTTCATAAGGAATCATGCGTGGTTCCTTCGAGTGCATTTGTTTGAAGTGGAATGGGAGAAGCCCTGCTGGTTTCTCCCTTGGGAGTTGTGAATTTTTATTAGACTCCTTGGCTCTCAGCCTTTCCCTTTACGCAGCTGATTTTCTGCTTCTAAGATACTGTATGGTCGTATCCAACTCCTTCCTCCTTGCACTGAATAAACTCAAACGGTCGATGGCGGGTGCAGCTTGTGTTCTAATCTCCTTCATGGGGGGAGTTGGGAAGAATTTTTTTTCTTTCACTCCTTCTTCTTTGCATTGGGACCTATTTTCCTCATTGACTGTCATCTTTCAAGAGGTAGCGGTGTTCGCACCATACGTTGGCTCCCACTTTCTTGGCCGCACTTTTGACATGGAACTTTCTTGGCCATTTGCTTTCCTCCCTGTTCTTCCCTCACATACTTGGCGTAACGCACATCGGACTTTGCTTGTGCCATGCAATTGAGACCCTCTAGCATTTTTTGCACCGGTTCTTCTTACTTCTGGTTTTTAAGGCGTAGTTCATCTGTCTCTCTCTCATTATTTTGAGTTCTGGCATCCTTCGTGACTTAGAGGTCTAATTTATGTGGGTTTAGTTTTCCATGGATCATCATCACCATAGGTTCCTGTGATTTAACAACTTTCCTGAGGGAGGAGTTGTAACACTCCATTGCTTCTCCTTATTCTCCTTTCAGGCATGCCACTCCCCCTGCGATGGGAAACTTAATTGCTAGGTGATAAACGGAGGTCACTACTTTTGGTTCTCTCAAAGAGGGTCCCCCTAATACCGCATTGAAAGTTGAGGCACAATCGACTACGACAAAATTTGACATAACAATTGTTTGTCTTCATTACTCTCCTAGGGTGAGAACCAATTCAATCGTTCCCAATGGCTGTACCAAGTTCTCAGTGAACCCACATAGAGAGGTGATGCATGGTTTCAAATCTCTGACTCCTAGGCCAATTTTCTCTAATGTTGGGAGATATAAGACATTTACCGAACTACCATTGTCCGCTAGAACCCAGTGTATTCCCATATTGGCTAGCTGCATAGTTAACACCATGTGATCTCTGTGGGGGAAATTACCTTCCCGGGCGTCTTCCTTTGTGAAAGTTATCAAATTATTTTCCCCTTTAAAGTTCTTTGGGGGACACTGTTCTAAGCTCATTGTGTAAGGGGGTGGGCTTCGCCTAGCCTCTGTAGCGTATTAGTCTCTTCGTTTTCTCAAATCTCCTCCAAACCTAGGGCCTCCAAATATTTTTCTGACTTCCCCTAGAACCTTTGGGGCCCGTTCTTCAGTTTGTGGCAAGGTTGGTCTCTCCTCTAGTATTGGGTTCTCCCTTCTAACATACCTGCCCAGGTGCCCCTGCGTATGAGCTCCTCAATTGCTACTTTAAAATGGGTACAATCTGCCATAGTGTGGCCTATACCCTTGTGGTACTGACAATATTTGTCGGGGTCCCTTTGGGATCGGTCCTTCCTCATTGGCGGAGGTCTCTTGAATGGGGCCCGATTTTCGTTCGTGAGGAAAATGTGTTCCCTTGTATCTGTCAGGTCTGTATAGAAAGTATATGGAGCATACTTGGGTTCACCTTTGCATTTTTGCTTCCTCTGCTGGTCGTTTTTCAGTCCTTCATAGGCTTTTTTCCTTTTGGCATCGTTCAGGTTGTAGCGAGTAGAAGGCGTTGGCGGAGGTTCGCTTCCTCTTGCCCTTAAATTTGTAGTGACCTCCTCTTGAGCATGTTATCCCATAATTTTCTTCCTAGGCATACCCTGGTCGTGATTGCCATCTTGAGTTCCCTAGAGTCAAGCTTCCTACCTTGGTTGCTTCCATGTTGAACCTATGGATATAGATTTTTAAGCTTTCACCTTCTCCTAGCTTTATGTTAGCAAGGTTGGTACCCAGATGGAATAATCACACATGGTATGGTGTTGCTGGAGAAATTCATTAGAAAATTGTTGCCCTGATGTGATGGTTACCGGCCTTAGCCTCTTTATCCATTTGTATGCAGCTCTTTTTAGCTTTACAACGAAATAGTAACATCCTGCTCTACTATTTACCCCCCTTAACTTCATTAGGTCGTTGAAGGTGTCTAATTGATAATCAGGGTCTGTTGTTCCCTCGTATGAAGTCATGTGAGGCTCCTTGATGTTGGTAGGGATTTGCTCAACTTGTATTTCCCTGATGAAGGATGACTCGTAGTCAAACTCATCATCACCTCCGTGCCCCCCAGATGCAATGACTATCTTGCTTCGAAGACTTTGGATTTCAGGGTCTATTTATCTTTTCCTTTTGTTCAATGATTCTTGTAGGTTCTCAAGGAAAAACCTTGCTTTGGCTGTTTCCTTCAAAGGAGATGTATGGGGTATGGTTCTTACCTCAAACCCTCTCTGGTTAAGCTTTTACCTGAAGTCGGCTGGAGCTCTTTTGGAGGTGGTCTTGTGTTCGCATCTCCCGTCGGTGGGCTTCGCTCCAGGTTGCACCGTTGGCATAGAATCTCCCTTGCTTCTCAAGCGAGGGGTATCACTAGTGGAGAGTCACGTTTTCCCATCATCCACGAGTATGGTGGCTTCTCGTCATGCATATTCCCTCCATTTATGCTTAAGGAGGGAAGCATCAGACTTTCTGTGTAACAGGCCATTGAGTACCTCTTGTATGTTCTCCATGGTGGTCTTCAACCTCTGTTTGTTTAAGTGTAGGTCACATATTTCCTCTTTTTAGCGATGAGTTTGGGAGCTTGAACTCACTGTGTGTACTCGTGAGCTCTCACTGGCTCTCTGTTTAGAGGGACCTAGGTCCTGATGGTTCAGAGTTGCGGCCACCAGCTGTCGTGGCAAAGGGTGAGTTGCATGACCCTTTTGTTGGAGCAGTGGCATGTGCTATAGGGTCTGATGTAGGATGAATGGTTGGGGATGATACTTCTTCCTCTTCACCATTGTCTTTAGGCAACTCTGGCGCATCTCCATTTGTCGGGGGAGGAGGATCTCTCATGGATGCTCTTAGTTTGGTTTCTTCTAGGTGAACCTCCACTTGTTGATGGTTTTGGAGGCGTTTTAAACACCATGGCATGTTTCCTTACTGGAGTTAACGGAAGAACTACTATTTGTTAGCTTTTCTTCCCACAGACAGTGCCAAACAATTGACAGTGAGAACTCATCAACGAAGTTGAGTCAGAAGACTTGTAGGTTTATAAGAAAATGAAGAACTTAAAAGAACCTGGGGTAAAGTTGCAGAGTAAAAATGGAGAAAAATGTTTGTATTGCTTTGAAGTCTCAGCTTACATATGAATTTTCTGAACCCCTTCCTTGGTGAAGTGAGGTCCTATTTATAGGTGAGCACTGTTGGCTCTAAATACATCGTGGTCCCGAAGGGACCAAAATATGCTTATACAGGCTGCAGGTAATCATGTTGCAGGTGGTAGTGGCACAGGAGGAGTAGTGGTTGGTCCTAGTATGTGCTAGAGGTCTGCAAGGACACCCCTGACATGATACCAGGTTGAACCTCAACTACTTGTCTGGTATGTATGTCAGATGCATGCTGGAGGAGGCTATGCCATGTACTATTCTTATATTACCACTACTTTTTTGGTGTGGATATTGTGTTTGTACTCAGATTCCTCTTGGTTTGTAGGTGCATTTCGTACCTGTACGAGCTCCTCGACTCATATGGAGGTTCTCACCCTCCTAAGATACCCTGTTCCTACAAGCATCAACTATTGGAATCCTTATATGTTATCATGGATGTGGGGTCATGTTCAAGAGGTCATTGACTTTGCATCTTGTGAGACCCACTGGTGAGGATGTGTCCCGTTGGTGGCGCTTATCTTAGGGAGGGAGATAACACCTCTTCAACGAGGCTGTGGCATATGTGATGAGACACGACATTGTGTGCACGCTAGGGGACGAGACACAAAGGTACGAGAGAAAAGCCTGTGGATTATGGCGGCTTAGGCGCAAGAGAAAGGTCTCGTTGGGCACGAGGCAGCATGGCGGCCTATGCACGAAACGAGGATCTCGCAAGGCACGAAAGGAAGGGTTTGCGAGGCTATGTTCTCGCGAAGCGTGGGGCGGGATGGTGGCCTTTATGTGAGACAAGGGTCTCGTAAGGCACAAAAGAAAGGGCCCGTGGGGCTATGGTCTCATGTGGCGAGGATCTCTCTTGGTGTGAGGTGTGGGCGTGTCTGGGACAATGAACCAAGGTTGGGAGGGGCGAAAGTCTCACCATTTGACCCAAGTTCTCCCAAGGCTACCTTTGGAGTGTGTCACGGTTTTGACGTCCACACTGTGATTGGTTTTTGAGATGTAGATTTATCTAGTCTCTAATATTTAAAAAAAAAAACCTCAAAATTGTTATAACATGGTATTCTATACAATCTTATAAATGTAAATATTTTTTTTGTAAATTTTGCAGCAAATACCTACATCAGAAGACAAATATATGAATTAAATATTAATTTACCTATAATGTTATTCTTTTAAGATTAATTGTTTGCACTTTGTGCCTATCATGAATATATATTTTAGACATGAGAAAGAATTAACTTCAATGAAACATGAATACAGTAAAACTTCTATATAAGAATACTCTATATAAAAATAACCTCTATTTTACTATAAAAAAAATTGTCCCCATTTGGGCCAAATATAAATAAGAACAACCTCTAAAATGTAATGAGTTATACGTTTTTTAAGTCACGCATTAAGAAAGTATACCTCGATATAGTAATAATTATGTATACATATAAATGAATATTTATATATTATGTCATTTATTTGTACTCAAAGGAGAAAATAAAAAATTATTCCATATTTGAATTACTTGAATTACTTTTAAATATGTAATTGTTATTAGGTGTAGCGCACCAAATATTTTATTTATTTATTATTATTTGTTCATGTGTTTGGATTATTTTTGTTTTATTTAATTATTTAAGTATTAAGTGCATAATGGTTTGAATTGAATTTTAATTGTTTTATTTATTTGAATAGCTGTGAATGTGTGCATGTGTGTGCATGGTTAGTAGTGATACACTTGCTTGATTGCGTATGTGCAAGTACATGGCATGCATGGTGAGCATGCAAGAGAGTGTCATGAACCTAGACTAGGTAGTGGGAATGTGAGTGATTTCCCTATTTTTAGAAAGACTATCATTGGAGAATTCTAGAAGACTTGTGTTCACACAAGTGAGAAATGGAAACAAATTGTGAGAAAGAGAGAGAGAGAGGGTGGCGTGTGTTGAAGAACAAGGAAATGAGGTCTTTCCTTATTTAATCTTTGTCATCTTTTCTTAATTTGAAATTAGAGAAAATAAAATATTGGTAAGTAAATTTTGTGCGTGACTTTATTAGTTGTCCTTGGTTATTGTTGAGTAAGTAGAATAGGAATTAAAGGGAGAAGGTTCTAGAAATGCACGTGTTCATATTGTGAAAATGAAACAAAGAGAGAAGTGATGAGTAAGGAACGAAGTTGTCATTTTTTGAGTTCTCGTAGCTCTAGACCCAGCCTCAGTAAAATAGTCATAACTTGAGTTGTAGGTGTCTGATTTAGACAAACTTGATAAAGATGGAAATATAATTTGATAACCTACAACTTTGTGGAAGGAATCGAACCCTAGTTCACAAGTTATCACAGTAAATCGAGTCCCTAAGTGACAGGATCTTAGCTACGAAAATTAAACATTTCCTTATTAGTGTGGTGCGCCAAGGAAGGAAAAAGATAAGTTAGTGTGCTATCAATTGTCAATGGGATTTGGATGACTACATACAATCATTATTTGATTTTATTTGATTTATTGTTTAAAGAAAATAAAGAAGTAATAGAAGTTAGGTTACCTAGTACACTATACATAGAACCTTAGAACCCTAGAGAGCATTTTTGCACTTCTTTTCTCTATGCCACAGCCACCCACCTAGGGAGAAAGAGAGATAGATTAAGTTCGAAAGAAAGAGAAAGAAGAAGAGGAAGAAGGAGGTTTCAAAATTCTAGGGTAAGTGTTCTAGCTTTGCTGTTATTGAATCCCCTAAGTATTCTTCTCTTCTTAATTCTAGGAGTTTTTCTTTTGTGTTTGGTATTGGTTGAACCTAGGTATCAAGGGCTTAACAATTGTTAGTGTGTTTTTGAACACTACCAATGAGGTAATGGAGATTCTAGTGCCTTTATATTTGTTTTTTATTGCTGTGTTTTTTATCTTTGTTTTGGATTATGTTCATGAAAGAGTATGTTAGGTGATGATGGTTATATTATTGTGTTTTGCTGTAGAATGATAAATTGCAAAGATAGTTTAAAAGAAAGTAAAGAGTACACGTGTCTTGCATTTTTTTAATATAACATGTGTTCAAATGTTATTCTTAAAAGTTATAAAATTTGGAACTAAAAAATGCGTAAGATTTATTTTTCTTAAAAATGTATGTATTATGACCTTTTTTTTTTTGTTGCTAAGTTTGAATAATTGTTAATAATGTGATTTTATGACTTAATGATTTCTAGAAAAAGAATATAAATATGTCATATTTTATTAGTCTAAAGAAAAATGTTATTTTCTTAGTTAGCCAAATTCAAGAAGGAACTTAAATTAAATTTAAATATTTATTTTCAAAACAATGGATTTCCTAAAAAAATTATTAAATAAGAAACAAGTTTATGTTTTTTTTTACTACTTAAGCCACGATTTAGTATGAGTGATATAAATTTTTTTGAAATAAAATTTATGCATGATATTGGTATGTTTTAAGAGAATAAATAATAGCAAACTAAAGTTGGTAATTATTTTGAAATTTGTAATGCTTTCTGATATTTTGCAAAATTAACAAGAAAATAAAGAAGTTCATATTTCTAACTTTAAATTAATTTTTAAGAATAGTCCCACGTACGCATATTACATGCAAGAGTAATTTTACATGCAATTACATGTTATTCGGTTAAATGCATGATGCTTGATTAAAATAATTAAAGATTAATTATTAGAAACAACATTATTCTTTTGTGATTTTATGTGAGACAATATGTATGTTTCTATCAGAACTAAGTTGTTGTGCAACTTGTGTGGGTTAGGTGCCACGTGTGCATGACCCATGCACACATAGGATATGCTTATATATTATGTGTAGTTTTACTTGATATTATGACAAGTGTTTGATTGATTATTCTAGGCTCGTTGTGAAGCTATCTCGCTATTTTATAGCTTGGACTTAAGGTAAGGAAGTTAGTTAGATTCTTATGTGCTATGTTGGATCGTTGATAATTGATCTTGATATTATGAGATGAACTTGTTATTGATATGATGTATGATTGTATTCAAAGAGCATAGTGTTGTTAGCGTGCTGAACGCGACACAACAATAGGAGTTACTAAGGTATATTCTGAGACCTGTGATCCTGGTTACCTCACAGAGATATAGCTTATATGTTTATGTTGTTTATCATATGAAGGTTATGCTATTATGGAATATGTTATTTTCATATAAAACTTATGATGCTGAGACTAGTTGTTTTATGAATATTTGTTTTGTTTTGTGCTTATACTCTCTTATTGGGCTTTTAGCTCACCATTTATTTTCCCTATTTCAAGTAGACGATATGATTTATGTGTGGTATATGCATGGTGATTTGGGGAGTTCCAAATTCAAGTGTGTATGCTGTAGGAAGCTATGAACGCCAACGATTTAGGAACGCCAATATACATATTATGAGTTTTATCATGTTTGTATTTAACTTTCGGTGAGACTTTTGTTATTTTCTCATATGAATTGCATAAAAAGACATTATATTTTTTTTTAAACAAATGAACTCATATTACATGTTTTAATAAGGCTCCATTGAACTTTTGGATAATTATTGGTATTTTCTAAATAAGCATAAATAGTAGTCTTTTGCAAATAATAGTAAGATAGGGCATTTTACATTATGGAGTTTTTATTGTATTGTTGTTAAAGTTAATACTTTTTGGGTGATTGGAAATCTTTTTGTACTAATAACTCTATTTAGTTATAGTTTCTCATTTAAAATACAATTAGTTTAGTACTAAATCTATTCTTATAAAGAAGTTTTATTGTATATATTTTAGATATGACAAAAAAAATATTTATAATTATTAAGATATTTTAGTGGCATACACCTCCAAACCCACTTAAAAATGCTGGAGAACTCCTTTCCTTTTATATTAGTAACACGAAGGCCCACATCTTTTGATAGTATTAAAGGCGAATGAAGAATAGTTCTCTTTCCGATGTGGAATTCTCACAAATTTCTACATTTTCTATATTTAGAAGACAATTTTTCATTCAATCCAAATTTATTTTGAGCGCATGCCTTAAAATATCTCTTTATAAAACAGTATTAGAATAACTATTTTTCCAACAAATATAATTTAAAATATTGGGAAGAAAAAAAAGCCAATCAATAAAAGAATTCGTGATTATTGTGTAGGTCTGTGACTATGATATTTTATATTATACATATAATTAAAAACTAAAATTTATGTTGCGGCTAAATCTCCATCTCTTTATTAAAATAAATAAAACCTTGTGCCATGATATTACTTATAAAGATAAGTAACTAATAGCTTAAAACAGCAACAACAAATTGATACCCCAAAACAGGGTGAGAGTATTTTTCGAGTCAATACCAAACTCCAAATGCCTTTCAGCTTCTCATTCAACGTGTCCAAAACAGGAATTACAAAATAGTTTATATGTGTCCAAACAACAAAGCAAAACAACTCAACAGAATTAACAAAATCAGTTACCCTTCCTTGCGCCTCTCCACCATCACGAAGTCTGTTAGCCATTGGGGTCTCACGCGCATTCTTCGTCCACGTGCTCCTTCTTCTTCACTCTCTTCTTTATGTTCTGGTTCTTTCCTTTCTTTGCTGCGTTTTCTACCCACTGAACAGTTTGGGTCACTGCCTTGGGCTGAAGACTCTATCCAGCCTTTGATTCCCTCCTGTATTGTTTCATTGTCTAATTGTATTGGGCTCTTGTAGTGGGCTGGGCTATCACTTCTCTCCTCCTCAAAAACAACCTTGTCCTCAAGGTTGGTGACATTGTAGAGTTGACAGAAACTTTCAAAGTCTTCCCAAGTGGCATCTTCGGGTGAGCTAAGAGACCATTGGACCAGAACTTGTTTGACAGGTTTGTTATTGATGATCTTAAGGCGAGTGGCCAGAATTGCTATTGGCACCATCATTGGCTGATTGGCTACAGTCAGTTCGGGCAGGGGATAGCTCTTTGGTGGTTGATTTCCATAAAACGGTTTGAGGAGCGAGACATGGAAAGTAGGGTGTATGCGGCTGGCCGAAGGTAAGTCTAAAGTGTAAGCCACCCCACCTTGTCGAGCTAACACAGCGAAGGGCCCAAAGTATCGGCGACACAACTTGGAGTTTAGACGCTACGCTACAGTCGATTGGCGATATGGTTGGAGTTTCACCAAAACTAAATCCCCCACTTGAAACTCTATATCCCTGCGCTTTTTATTGGCTTGTTGTTGCATTCTATGTTGGGCCTTTTGCAGATTAAGTTTCAGTTGCTTTAATAGAGCATCCCGAGTCAACAAATCTTCTTCTACCGCTTGAATAGTGGTCGACCCTCTGGTATATGCGGGGATGGATGGAGGAAGCCGCCCGTAAACTGCTTGAAAAGGGGTCATTCCAATGGCTGAGTGATGACTGGTGTTGTAGTGGAACTCTGCCCAAGATAAGAACTTACTCCATTACTTGGGGTTGTCCGCTGTAAAGGCACGTAAATACTGCTCTAAATATCTATTTGTTACCTCTGTTTGACCATTCGTTTGTGGATGATAGGCTGAACTCATTTTCAACTTCGTTCCCATAAGCTCAAAAAGTTTCTTCCAAAAAGCGCTAGTAAAAATGGGATCTCTGTCTGAAACTATGGACCGTGGCATCCCATGAAGACGTATCACCATATTGGAGAAGAGGTTGGCAACTTTAGTTGCTGAATAATGATTGGGTAGAGCACCAAAATGAGCATATTTGGTGAAGCGATCAACCACCACCAAAATATTAGTTAGCCCATGCGAGTTGGGTAAACCAACAATAAAGTCCATCGCTAGATCTTCCCACACTCGTTCTGGAATTTCCAATGGTTGGAGCAGGCCATACGGAGCAAGAGGTGAATACTTCACAGTTTGACAGACTAAGCAAGATTGAACATACTGTTTAACATCCTGTCAAATGTTCTTCCAAAAAAAATTGGCACTCAAGCGGAGGAAGGTGCGTTCAAAACCAGCGTGTCCTCCTGTTGGCGAGTCATGAAATTCACATATCAGCAGCTGTTTGAGGTTGGAATACTGACTAATGACCAATTTGTGTTTATAATACAGCATGCCATCCCGAACCAAATAGCCTTTTGAAGTTTGAGGATTGTCCTTGAGTTGAGTATGGATGAGCCTAAGGTCGGGGCTAGCAATATTGTCACGTCGAACCTCTTCCACAAATTCGAAACACCCCGAAGATATAGCAGCTTGTAGCCTCGATTTCTGTTCTTATTGTTGACGAGATAGAGCATCGGCAGCTGAGTTCTCACGACCCGCTTTGTATTCAATGATAAATTGATATCCTAACAGCTTGCGAAGAAAGTGTTGTTGTTCCGGAGTTTGTATCACTTGTGTTAACAATTCCTTGAGACTTTTATGATCTGTCCGTATTATAAACTGTCGGCCAAGGAGGTACTGTCGCCATTTAGTGACTGCTTCCACTACTGCCCTCAATTCCCGAATGTACGTCGACGCTCCCAAGAATTTTGGACCTAATTTCTTGCTGAAATAGGCCAGTGGGTGCCCTTCTTGCATTAATACGCCTCCAATTTCGATATTCGAAGCATCTGTCTCCACCACAAACATCTTGGAAAAATCTGGTAATTGGAGAACTAGGGTACTCGTCATTTCTGTTTTGAGTTGATCAAAGGCAGCGATAGCAGAGGGGGTCCAAATAAAATTATCTCTCTTCAACATCTCTGTCAACGGGGCCGCTATAGTAGCATAATGTGCAACAAATCTTTGGTAATAACCTGTCAAACCGAGAAATCCCCTCAGCTGTTTTAATGTCCTTGGAATAGGCCACTCTACCATGGCAGCAATCTTCAATGGGTCAGCTTGGACCCCTTGAGATGACACTAAATGTCCCAAATATTCAATAGAGCTTTGAAAAAATTTGCATTTACTTCCCTTAGCATAAAAGATGTTATCTCGCAGCAATTGGAGGGTCATTCTTAGATGATGAACATGTTCGGCTGTGGAGCGGCTGAAAATCAAAATATCATCAAAGAAAACGATTACAAATTGGCATAGATATGGCTGGTAGATCTGATTCATCGCTGCCTGGAATGTTGATGGGGCATTCGTGAGGCCGAACGACATCACTAGGAACTCATAGTGTCCCTCATGTATGCGGAAAGCTGTCTTGTGAATTTCCCTGGAGTCCATGCAAATATGATGATACCTTGCCCTCAAATCCAGCTTAGAGAAAACCGTAGCACCCCCCAATTCATCTAGCAGCTCATCTATAGTGGGAATCGGGAAACGGTCCTTGATTGTAATTCCATTTAATGCCCAGTAGTCCACACAGAAATGCCAAGTTCCATCCTTCTTTTTTACTAGCAAAACTGGTCAAGAATAAGGACTTTTGCTGGGGCGACAAAATCCACAAGAAGTCATTTCCTGGACTAACTTTTCGATGATATCTTTTTTAAAATAAGGATATCGATACGGTCGCACATTAACCGGAGTTGACCCTGGCTGTAAAAAGATTCTTTGATCTACATTGCGCTGAGTAGGAAGCTCTGTCGGTTCCGCAAAAACCTCCTTAAATTCGGTGATAATGCCCTTCCCTTCTATCGGCATTAAGTCCTCTAAACAGGATATTTCAATGCCCGTTTTATCACTGTCAGCCCCCACTGAACTCAACCTGTACAACTCATGAACCTCACCCTCATGAAGCAACGCATGAAATTGAGTCACCGAAAGTTGTTGTGTTGTAATCTCAGAGGACCCTGCTAGTTTGACAACCTGCCCTTGCCAATTAAATTCCATTGTGAGAGCCTTATGATCATGAACACACGGCCCTAGTGTTTACAACCACTGCATTCCAAAAATGACATCCAATCCCCATATAGATCAACCACGAATTGATAGCCCTGTAACAGTAATTCAACCCCTCGACACAGCTTCGAACACACTAGAGAATTTCCATTACCTATGTAGACTTTAAACATCTTAGTATCTTCCCAGGGCAATCCCAAACGATTAGCCAACGATTCATGAATGAAGTTATTATTGCTGCCTGTGTCAATGAGCACTTCCAAAGATCCAGTCCCGTGTTTGGCACGAAATCGAAAAATCCGAGGATTCGTTGAATTCGACAGCGAGTTAAGACTAACTTCATCCACTGCCGACTCTTCCAGCTCACCTACTTCCGTATCCCCCAGCGAAATTATCTCCTCATCAGTATCACCCTCCTAACCGAAAAGAATCAACACTCTATTCTTACACTTGTGACTGAAACTATACTTCTCATCGCACGTGAAACACAGGCCTCGTTCTCATTTTTCCTTTATTTCAGCAGGAGATAAATGTTTAACAGGTAATGGAGAATTCACACTTGATGAAGATTTAATAGAAGATGAACCTGAAAAAGCGGTATGCACTGGATTCTTGTTAGTCATTGTCGGTGTGGACAGAGTAGGATGTGCCGACCAGCCCGAGCGAGTGTTTGAGGAACGACCTAGAAAATCCTCATGTCTATCTTCAAACAGCCGAGCTTTTTCCATGGCCTCAGCCAAATCAGTTGGTTTGGACTGAATCAACTCCCTTCTAATTTCCAATTTAAGTCCCCAGATGAAGAAATTTAAATATAAATGCTCTGCGGCCCCTGAAATGCGAGTCATCAAATCTTTGAATTCAGCACAAAATTGAGCAACGTTACCCGTTTGAGTGAGCTTAGAAATTCGATCCAGTGGATCATCATAGACTGATGCCCCAAAACACAGCTGAAGTGCTTGAATAAATGCATCCCAGCTCGTGAACGACCCTCCCTTTTCCATCCATTGAAACCATTTGGAAGGCACTCTGTCTAAATGAAAAGGAACCACCATTAGCCGCAAGCGAGCATCCACCTGTTGGAGATCAAAGAATTTGTTGATCTTATAGACCCAGTGTAACGCCTTGGATAACCAAGACTGTTACACTGTGTGTTTTAAATAGTGCAAGACTTGCTAATCAAGTCATTTAGTTCGAACCGTGTATCTAATGACACAAAAGATTAGGTTAAAAAGAATTTTGATTTACAAACGGTTAAATTTTATTAAAACGGATGTTTGATACATGGGATCCCAACTCAGGGTTTAAATAACGTAAATACAAAACTCTTAATTACAAATAAACGACCAAGCCACTCTAATGGAAAAATATACGTTTTAGGTTCCCGTTCCTGTACAAATCCTCGACCGTGGTGGCTGAGCAGCTGACAATGTATACCTCGCCCCCAGAGCTCTCCAACCCATGGCTAACTTGCCTTACCTACACCATGTAGCACCCGTGAGCCGAAGCCAAGCAAGAAAACATAATATCATAACATAACAATATTAACAGCTAAACAGTTCACAGAGCATAATCCAATAACCACAAAGCATTACTCAGTTTCCCTCAAGCCATAAAACCCATTCAAGACAACACACTGGTCAATAACCAATAATCCAGCTCCAGTACTCATTAAATCATAGAAAATAATCCACAACGGATATTCAGCACATACATTCAGATTCAAGATACAATCAATCACATAATACACTCTTATCACATAATATTCAGGGCCGACGACTTAGGCCGCACCCTCTGTTTAACCCACTGACTCCGGCCCGCTTAAACCAAGCTCAGTGCATAATAAGTTGTTCTCAGATACCAGTGTCCGAGTCGCGCCATGTGCGCAAGTGTGGATTTCGGCACCCTTAGGCCGTTACCACATGTCCCCGTGGCATAATACCACCTTATGACATTCATACCATCATAGGGAACTCTTAGTCCCAACATATTCACGTGGTTTATTACAATCACATAACGATTCATTCAAATATAAGGAACACTTAGCCCCATCCTATCCACATACACAGGTGCAGTTTTCTTACCTTAATGCCAAATGCTTTAATTAGAAAGGACGACCCCCGAGCACGATCCATTCCCGAGCTCTAGCTTATCACCTAGTCACAACCAAGGTAATGGATTCCATCAATATTCAAATATAGATTTCCGGGTACAAAACTAGCTTCCGGGAAAACAAATCCCACCAAGCACAGTGGTGAAATCGATCCCAAGCACTTAAGGTGTGATTCCCTTGCTTTAAAACCCCAAATGTTTAAATATGCATCCAAGGGCTACGGCCCTTGAAGCCTAGCCACGGCCCTGCCCTCAAAATAGAACCAAGGGCCTCCCTGAAAGAAGACACATGCCGCGGCCCTTGCTTGGGCGCCGTGGCCCTTGCCCTTGGCCGAGCCTCCCTGGCTCATCTTCAAGCTAGGGTCGCAGCGCTCTAGAACAGAGTCGCGGCCCTTCCCTTCGAACCCAGAATTTCCCCCATTTCTAACATCCAAAACCTCATCCAAACCCACTATAAACAATCCCAATAACACAACTCAATTATCCCAACACTCTAGCATGCTCCCAACAGTAAAACCCATCAGAAATCTAGGCTAAAAACCCCTCAACACATCATTTTAATTTATGAAACTCACATACCCAAGAACTTCAAAACCAGTCAGAAAATCTCAGAAATTCAAACATTAAAACCTTAATTTCAAACTCACCTTTGTTGCAGAATCAATTCCCCAAATAGAACTGAGCTAACTCCCAAGCTCCAAGCCTCAATTCAACCCTTAAATGTCAAAATCCACAATCTCTTTTAAACCCAGCTTAATCACAGAATTTAACCATCATAAACAACTCATAGCTTACCTTTACTCTTGCTAGAATCTTCAGCTAATCCCTGAGTTAAGCTCATAAACCATAGCTTTAAATTCTCTGAATTTCCATCAAATTTCCCCTTAATTTTTCTGTAGTTCTTCTTGAGAGAAAGAGAAAAGGAAGAGGACAAGAAGGAAGGCTGAGGCTAAGTCGGTTTCTCTAAGTCTCCAAATAGTTCCTTTGTTTTGTTTTATTAGCTTAAGCTTCAAGGTCACCCCATGGCTCGAGGTACCCAAAAATGTCCCCGAGGGCAAAAATAGCAAAATCCCCCAGTATCCCTACCTAGACTTCCTAACCTCAAATATATCTCCATATATTTATTTTCATAACCCGATAATCTAAATAGCTACCCGATACCTATAATATCCCTGACTTATCCAAAGTCAACTATTAAGCCCCGTTGTGACTTTTCCCGCTACCTGCTCCCTAGGATCGCCTCATGCCGATAGTTACAAATGCACACACCTGTACACGCATATATATTTATCAATCTACCCACATAATAATGTGGTCTCAACAATTTATCACACACATTCACATTTATGCCCTAACGGGCCAAGATTACCATTATGCCCTTACCAGCCAAACAGGCCCGCATACTTATTCAATACCCATATTCATGCTTTCTTACCATTAATTCTCTTAACCTCCAATTATTTCCTCTCGGCACACTAATCAAGGCTCTTAAGCCTTATTAGCAATTTTGGGTCGTTACAACTATCCCCTCCTTATAATAATTTCGTCCTCGAAATTTACTTGAACATGTCAAACAGTAAACCTCATACCTCTGACCAAAATTCCCAAGAACCAACGTCTCTATTCTTGAGCTTCGGTAATACTCAAACATGAGTAACCATATCACTCCATATAATCTCAACTGATAACTATACTTCCTTTAACCTTTACTCGCATACCAGACCCATTGTACTTCTAGAGTTTGATAATTCTCAATGATCTCTTCATTGATCTATTCTCAATGCCAGAAATACTTATAAATCATCACCCTTACCAGAGTGAGATCAGCTTATAAGCCCTCAGTCAAACCCTTGTTCAATCCTGGAACCTCGTACTCAAGAGTTAACAATTTACAGGTTCCTATATGTTTTCAAATAGGCAAACATCCCTGCCTTAAGAATTCCAACATCCTCTTTGGTTTTCTCTGA
This sequence comes from Humulus lupulus, assembly GCF_963169125.1. Classification (NCBI taxonomy): domain Eukaryota; kingdom Viridiplantae; phylum Streptophyta; class Magnoliopsida; order Rosales; family Cannabaceae; genus Humulus; species Humulus lupulus. Next base: position 167,833,063 of record NC_084797.1, on the reverse strand, counting down.
AGCAATACCGAATTGCAGTGTCCACTAACTCTCAATTCTTTACTTCGCATGGTATTCCTTGATTTTATCTTACCAAATCCTATGCCATGTCACCTTAGTTGTATTCCAGCATCCAATACCATGACTGTGTCATCAAAGAATACACTTTTCTTGATATCCCAAATGTTGCACATTCAATGCCTGACCCCTTAACATAACTGTTAAGCCCTCATATTGATATCTTATCTGCAGTCAACCAATACTTCCAGATTCCTGCTCCATTTTCTTTGCTCTCTGGTTCCTTTCCAAAACTCAGAAAATTATAGGGTCTCAATCTAACATTATCAATGCTCTACTTCATAATCAGTTCACGCGAACCACATTCACTAAATTATTCAGCTGAGTTACAACTTCTTTCCTGTTAATCACCTTATTTACAGTTTAATGTGGTCCATTTCTATGATCCACCGTCATAACATCTTACCCTTCAATATCCAAGTATCCCGGATTCTTCCATTAGCTAAAACCTCCCGGTACAACAAACCCTAGGAGATGAAATGATACTCACTTGTAATTCCCATCTCCACACCAAACCCTCCTTGGACCATTCATTCGGTCCTTGAGCCTTAACTTATATAATACTCGTAGGGTTCTTCCTTGCTTCCACAAATTCATCACTTCTGGAACCCATTATCCAAAGAAAACATATGTGTTCATCACCACACATTGATACCACATCAGTCTCAATCATTACCTTATCTGTTTCATTGTAATCTGTGGCGTTCCTTTTTAACTGACACATACCTTTCAGGTAAGTGATCTGCCTCTAATTAAATCTCCTCTTCGAACAGTCGAGGACTTCTAACATAAACTACCCATCTATTGCGTTCCATTAGATTTTAGTCTCAAGATTATCTTTCTTGTTAATGACCAGTCACTCAGGTACCTTATGCTATGCATAAACTGCAACTTAACGTTCCATGTATATCAACCATGTTCCCATCTTTTACCTTCCGTGAGACTCGACCCACCCCCGCGTCAATCTAAGCCTGGGTGTGCCCAACCTGTGATGCACCCTCACAATTTCATATCCTTATCATAGGTTAGGTCTTTTGCGCTATCCATCTATACATAACCAGGTTATACGTATTCCTACATTACCAAGTTCTAATCAATTCTTACCTTGTCTTCTGAACTCTGATTTGACACTATCCATTCAGTCTAACTTCAAGTTTTGCTGTTTCCCCCATCTCTGGTATAGTTGTCCACGGAGACACTTATGTGACGCGCTTGTTAGTCTTGTTATGCTTCCTGTTCTTCAGACGTTCTTCATTAGCTTCTTTGTGGCTTCAAATCAAATCTGCTCATACCTATCCCTTCTTCTTGTAGCTCTACTCTGAGTACCCCTGGTAAAACCCAAACTGACACTTTGTAGAACCTTACCTGTGACCCTGCTTCCTTGGTGCTAACGCCTTCAGCATAATAGTCGTTCACTTTACACCTCTGTGTGAGAGTAGTCCAACATATACCGCTCGTGAACCTGAAAGGAACTTGTCCACACCGTTCTTATATTCTCTGCTTGAAGAACTTACCTGTGTTGCTGAAGCTTGAACCAATTTGGAACCTTTGTTACCAACTCCTCACATCCTACTCGGTATAAGTAAAAGTTCCTGAAATGTCTCTTTCCTTGATCCCCAGCTAGTAATAACCAGATCATAGATCAATTCCTGGAGACATTGTCTCGTCTTGTACCCAACCTTAAAACTTTTCACTATTAACCGACGATACCAACAATTCCCGCTATGCAATGCTCTATCTGACTCAAGGTCAAACTTCTTCAGCTGCTTCAGTAATTCTTTCTGTCGAGTTATTACCACCTTCTATAATGTTCCTAATACCAAACCTGTTCGTAGTCACATCCTGAAGTGTACCCATTCCTTCTTTGTATCTATCTGAATTCCTACTAGTCAGCTTAGTTTCCATTCAGTCAAATTAATATTCTCCAAGTGATATCCCCTACCATCCATGGGTATCTCTTAGCAGATTGACTCTCCTACTCTAACTCTTGTTGAAGCTTCCATACAACGAGCCCTATTGTTCTCACTACAAATCTCCTGATTACTTGTATCCCAAATCCTCTGCCAGAAGTTCCTAATTCCTCCCCAATAAATGCTACCTTCTTCAGCCTTTCACGCTGTACCCTTAAGGCATACTTCCTATGTATGAACCTTTCTTGAAAGATACTCAACATCGAACTCTTCCAGCTCGTTATGTAACCAAAAACATGAGCTATCTAACCCACTAGTCAATTTCGTGAAACTAGCTTCGGGCTTCAGATGAAACAAGGCATCCCAGTCTTCCTTCCCCTCACCATGGGGAAAACCATCCTAACATATCGAATTATCTCATGTAGAAATCATGCCTTCCCCTGACATCCTTTCAGGTAACATCCTCTGCCTTAGGTACATACCAGATAACCTCACTAGTTCTCGTCACCATTCTGACAACTACCTTTGCAATCAGAACCCCTTTCCTATCACAAACTGGGTGCCATATCACTGTCTGGGGTCCCTCTACCTCGATAATCGATAATCTGTCCTTACTGAATTCTATCAATAGAAGTACTATCTTTTGCATCCTTTGCCCTGCAGCATTCACGCTCGATACCTCTTTCCATAGATCTCAAGTCACATGACCCTCTCTACTGCTCAATTACCATCGAAGATCCAATACATTAGAGTGGCCCCGCCACCCTGGACCATTCCAAAATTTAAACTTTACATGGGTCATCATTCCCAACTACCACCACTTGTATATTTTTTTCCCAAAATGAAGTATCCAACTCCTAATACTCATTAACACATGTTATCATTGGCTTAACATCTCAGGTCAAGCTCATAGATCTATTAATCTCTGCAGCTCAGACTGTGTCCTTATAACCCCTTTTGTCGAATTCCCACTTAAATTCTTTCCCATCCATCACGCCAATACCTCGATCTAGATATCATCATTTTTTTTTCCAGCACCCTTCTCCCACAAGTACTTAGCACAACTTCTTAGTTATGACCTCTCATCATTATATCACCAAAAATGGAATCAGCTTTGCCCATCCACTAAACAATTCTTAAGCCAACGCAATAGAAGATAATGCCTTTTAGGCTCTCCATTTAATATCTTTTATCTGTCTGTACCCTTATACCAAACCAACACCATTTACCCATATGCTGACAACCAAATCTGCGACTTTCCGGATAGATGGAGGTTACCAACCCCAGTTATCATCTGCAATCCTCTTAAATTACAATGCCAGGTCTACTTAACCATCCTGGATGCGAACAATCTGAGTTCATCCGCCACTGCTGACTAAACTCTTCAACCCTGATGTTCACACTCCGAACCAAACCATAACCAGGTCCAAATAACCACAAAATTCACATGCGCATAGAACATAATAAGCATTAATTCACAATTCTATGCATTTAGCTATCCAATTTATCGCTACCATGTTCATTCACACTTTCTCATGCTTCCTACAAATCAATAGACAAGCATAACATATAAATTCAGCTTGGGCAGTCACCCACAAGCAATCCATATACAAACCATCACTCAAATATTCATTCACATGCAATAGCAATGCTAATTAGCACGCCTCCATCACATCATCCAATAGTCAAGGGCAAGGCCCTATCAGTTCTCATGCTCCCTATAGTCATACAGCATAATACATTCATATTTTTTAATCAAAAGCTTAGACATATAGTCTCAAATATTCAATCAAAGAACCCTGAGTCGAGCTTGTCTTCGGCGGCAAGTGTACATGTCCAGCCTATCTCCAGGAACCCTTAAACCTAGGACGCTCTGATACCAAGTTGTAACGCCCTAGATAACCAATACCGTTACACTGTGTGTTTGAAATAGTGCAAGACTTGCTAATCAAGTCATTTAGTTCGAACCGTGTATCTAATGACACAAAAGATTAGGTTAAAAAGAATTTTGATTTACAAACGGTTAAACTTTATTAAAACGGATGTTTGATACATGGGATCCCAACTCAGGGTTTAAATAACGTAAATACAAAACTCTTAATTACAAATAAACGACCAAGCAACTCTAATGGAAAAATATACATTTTAGGTTCCCGTTCCTGTACAAATCCTCGACCGTGGTGGCCGAGCAGCTGACAATGTACACCTCGCCCCCAGAGCTCTCCAACCCATGGCTAACTTGCCTTACCTACACCATGTAGCACCCGTGAGCCGAAGCCCAGCAAGAAAACATAATATCATAACATAACAGTATTAACAGCTAAATAGTTCACAAAGCATAATCCAATAACCACAAAGCATTACTCAGTTTCCCTCAAGCCATAAAACCCATTCAAGACAACACACTAGTCAATAACCAATAATCCAGCTCCAGATACTCATTAAATCATAGACAATAATCCACAACGGATATTCAGCACATACATTCAGATTCAAGATACAATCATTCACATAATACACTTTTATCACATAATATTCAGGGTCGACGACTTAGGCCGCACCCTCTGTTTAACCCACTGACTCCGGCTCGCTTAAACCGAGCTCAGTGCATAATAACCTGTCCTCGGATACCAGTGTCTGAGCCGCGCCATGTGCGCAAGTGTGGATTTCGGCACCCTTAGGCCGTTACCACATGTCCCCGTGGCATAATACCACCTTATGACATTCATACCATCATAGGGAACTCTTAGTCCCAACATATTCATGTGGTTTATTACAATCACATAACGATTCATTCAAATATAAGGAACACTTAGCCCCATCCTATCCACATACACAGGTGCAGTTTTCTTACCTTAATGCCAAATGCTTTAATTAGAAAGGACGATCCCCGAGCACGATCCATTCACGAGCCCTAGCTTATCACCTAGTCACAACCAAGGTAATGGATTCCATCAATATTCAAATATAGGTTTTCGGGTACAAAATTAGCTTCCGGGAAAACAAATCCCACCAAGCACAGTGGTGAAATCGATCCCAAGCACTTAAGGTATGATTCCCTTGCTTTAAAACCCCAAATGTTTAAATATGCATCCAAGGGCTGCGGCCCTTGAAGCCTAGCCGCGGCCCTGCCCTCAAAACAGAACCAAGGGCCTCCCTGAAAGAAGACACGCGCCGCGGCCCTTGCTTGGGCGCCGCGGCGCTTGCCCTTGGCCGAGCCTCCCTGGCTCATCTTCAAGCTAGGGCCACAGCGCTCTAGAACAAAGCCGCGACCCTTCCCTTTGAACCCAGAATTTCCCCCATTTCTAACATCCAAAACCTCATCCAAACCCACTATAAACAATCCCAATAACACAACTCAATTATCCCAACACTCTAGCATGCTCCCAACAGTAAAACCCATCAGAAATCTAGGCTAAAAACCCCTCAACACATCATTTTAATTTATGAAACTCTCATACCCAAGAACTTCAAAACCAGTCAGAAAATCTCAGAAATTCAAACATTAAAACCTTAATTTCAAACTCACCTTTGTTGCAGAATCAATTCCCCAAATAGAACTGAGCTAACTCCCAAGCTCCAAGCCTCAATTCAACCCTTAAATGTCAAAATCCACAATCTCTTTAAAACCCAGCTTAATCACAGAATTTAACCATCATAAACAACTCATAGCTTACCTTTACTCGTGCTAGAATCTTTAGCTAATCCCTGAGTTAAGCTCATAAACCATAGCTTTAAATTCTCTGAATTTCCATCAAATTTCCCCTTAATTTTTCTGTAGTTCTTCTTGAGAGAAAGAGAAAAGGAAGAGGACAAGAAGGAAGGTTGAGGCTAAGTTCTGTTTCTCTAAGTCTCCAAATAGTTCCTTTGTTTTGTTTTATTAGCTTAAGCTTTAGGGTCACCCCAAGGCTCGGGGTACCCAAAAATGTCCCCGAGGGCAAAAATAGCAAAATCCCCCAGTATCCCCCCACCTAGACTTCCTAACCTCAAATATATCTCCATATATTTATTTTCATAACCCGATAATCTAAATAGCTACCCGATACCTATAATATCCCTGACTTATCCAAAGTCAACTATTAAGCCCCGTTGTGACTTTTCCTGCTACCTGCTCCCTAGGATCGCCTCATGCCGATAGTTACAAATGCACACACCTGTACACGCATATATATATTTATCAATCTACCCACATAATAATGTGGTCTCAACAATTTATCACACACATTCACATTTATGCCCTAACGGGCCAAGATTACCATTATTCCCTTACCAGCCAAACAGGGCCCGCATACTTATTCAATACCCATATTCATGCTTTCTTACCATTAATTCTCTTAACATCCAATTATGCCCTCCCAGCACACTAATCAAGGCTTTTAAGCCTTATTAGCAATTTTGGGTCGTTACACCCAGTCATCTACATTAGAACCGTCAAAGCGAGGCACCTTAGCTCTGAGATTCTTCAAGAGTGAATTAATCTCACCGCAATCATCCTTCCCGTTGACACGACGAGTAGGTGGTCGTGTTTCCGCTATCCCCGAACTCCCCTCCATTTCTGGCGACGGAGGAATCGGAACCGGAATCGACCCGATGGGTAATTGCGCCAATGACTCCTTCGTCTCAGCCTTGTGTTGTTCCAGCATCTCTGCGAATTTACCCAAGTTAGCTGCCGAAAAAACATCGAAGCTCTTCTTCATATCCTCGAACAGAGCAGCGATTTCTTCGTTCTTCATTGTGAGGAAGAACAATGAAAGCACCAATTGATAACCCAAAACAGGGTGAGAGTATTTTTCGAGTCAATACCAAACTCCAAATGCCTTTCAGCTTCTCATTCAACGTGCCCAAAACAGGAATTACAAAATAGTTTATATGTGTCCAAACAACAGAGCAAAACAACTCAACAGAATTAACAAAATCAGTTACTCTCCCTAGCGCCTCTCCACCATCACGAAGTCTGTTAGCCATCGGGGTCTCACGCGCATTCTTCGTCCACGCGCTCCTTCTTCTTCACTCTCTTCTTTCTGTTCTGGTTCTTTCCTTTCTTTGCTGCGTTTTCTACCCACTGAACGGTTTGGGTCACTGCCTTGGGCTGAAGACTCTATCCAGCCTTTGATTCCCTCCTGTATTGTTTCATTGTCTAATTGTATTGGGCTCTTGGAGTGGGCTGGGCTATCACAAATCTTACAAGAACTTGTACATTGTGGCTTCCGAGTGAGTTGATCTAGTAGCACATAAGCTAATAATCCATGCTTTCAAGACTATTGCTAAGGAACTAATGGTGTTCAATACTATATCACATAACATGTTATTATTAGTGAAATTTAGTATCGAATTCTATATAATTTAATTTAAAATATATTATGTGAGATTAATACTAAACTGCACCAATGAAGACACGGCAGTGCTGAACATTCATATGAGTGCCCTACAACAATGCCCTGCTCTCAAAGGCTACATCCTGTTCTGCTTTATTAAGATTTACAGCTTGTATCATGAGTGTTTTCTCTAACTGAGACATTATTATTGATATACTAATGTTTAATTAATTTGGAAACTTGATATAGTCCGTAGACAATTTAATTGACATTAAAAAATTTGAGTTCATGAGTGGCAAAGATGAGTTTAATGTCTTGTAATGTTAATATTGTCTACTAGTTGTGCCATTCCAAAAGTCAGGTAAAGCCTAACCACAGGGACTAAAATGAAATTATACCACATTTGTCAACATTCTAAAACTCATGTTCTCCATTTTGTATGCTGCCGAAAGGAGTTCATATATTACATTATAGGAGCCAACTAAATAGAAAATTCAATATCATATTTTTACAGTGTTCTCTGATCAGAGACTCAGAGTACATTATTATTCATAAAGAAACAATTTCCCCAATTAATAAGTCAATATTTTTGGTAAAGAAAAAATATAAGAGAAGCTTATATTACAAGGATAAGTATTAAACAAAGCTTCTTATCCATATATATATATATATATAATTGAAATAATATGCTCTTTATCTTTTATTTTTTTTACTATTGCTGCTGTTGCTGAATGTTTATCAACTTATAATAAGGTCCATTTGTGTTATCTATAAGAGTTGAATGAGTCCCTTGCTCTATGATCTTTCCATCCTGTATGACAGAAATCTGGTCTGCATTTTTTATTGTTGACAATCTGTGAGCAACCATGACTGTTGTCCTGTTCTTCATTAGTCTATCTAGAGCTTGTTGAACCACGCGCTCAGATTCAACATCAAGAGCGCTGGTAGCTTCATCTAGTAGAAGGATTTCAGGGTTCTTTAGGACAGCTCTTGCAATGGCCACTCTTTGCCTTTGGCCACCAGACAGTTGAACACCTCGCTCGCCAACTTTTGTTGAGTAGCCTTCAGGGAGGGCACTGATGAAACTATGAGCATTGGCAAGCTTGGCTGCTTCAATCACTTCTGATTCAGAAGCTCCTTCTTTTCCATACAGGATGTTTTCATAGATTGAGGTAGCAAAAAGTGCCGGCTCTTGCTGCACCAGACCAATGTGTTTTCTAAGTGATTTGAGCTTTAGTCTCTTGACGTCTTTCCCTGAGACAAGATAATGCATATTTTTTGTTAAACATATTAAATATGAACTGTAAAGCAATGAAAATGGAGCATGTATAGTTAATTGTTATAGAGAGACCTCAAAGTGTTTATTCATGTGAAAGAATTTTCCCATATGTTAAAAAATTTACCATCGATCAGAACCTTCCCGGATGTAGGATCATAGAACCTGAGAATGATAGAAATTACTGAGCTTTTGCCTGATCCACTTTGCCCCACTAAGGCCATACTCTTGCCTGAACGAACTTTTAGATTAAAGTCCTTGAAAATCTCTACATCTGGCCTTGAAGGGTAGCTAAAATGGATGTCCCTTAGCTCAATTGTACCATCAACTGATGCTAATTCTTCTCCTGTGTCCCCGCTTACTTCTGTCTTTCGGTCCAAGACCTCAAACACCGATGCAACCATTTGATTCCCCTTTAAAAGATCAGGAGCTAATGCCAAAGTCTCTCCCATGGCTAAAGCTGTCACTATCAAAACCATGAATGATTTCATGACAGATTTGAAGCTACTTAGCTCCTTTCCCATCAAAACAGAACCATACCTGAACAATGATATTCACGACAAGAATAATAAGTAATCCCTATTTGACCTCTTATAACATTTTACATAGTGAATTTGTCATTATCTAATTTAACTTGTAGAGAAAAAAGGGACTTACCATAGGGCAAGGCCATAGGATGAAAAGATGAAAAACTGGGAAATACCATAAAAGATTCCAGCAATCTGGCCACGAGTGAATGAACGCTTGGATGGCTCAACCAGCTCTCGAGCATAAAGATCAAGGACCTTTTGCTCAGCACAAAATGCAGCAACAGTTCGGATGTTACTCACAGCCTCACCTGCCAGCATGTTGGCTTTTAGATATGCTTTGCTCAAGTTGCCACCATAGCCTTGCATGAAGAGTTTCTGTGAAATAAAAGTGGCAAAACATATCACTTTGTGATTTGAAATTATTTCCTATTGATAAGCAGAAGATAGGGATGAGACTAAACCTCGCTGATGTGACCACTAATGACCAAAGGATATGTAGCTAAGACAACAAGTGTGATCCTCCAGTTCAAGAGGAAAGCTATGATAAATGAGGCCACAACCAAACCTACATTCTGTAATAGAATTGTGGAGCGGTCAACAACAATTGTCCTTAACAAAGTGGCATCGCTTTCAAGACGTGATGAAAGCATTGAACTAGTGTTGTTTGTGTCATCAAACCATGCAATCTCATTCCTCAACATGGCTGAAAAAGCACCCAAAAAAAGGTTCATTTAAGAGAAATGAAATGATCAAACTACCAGCATATGCTGGTTCATTTTGATATTATGCCAATTGAACAACATACTAAATTACTAGAATACATATTACTGACAAATCATTTTCTAAATATTGGGATTTTCTTTGTATAACTTATTGTATTTATAAAAGCTGTAGACATACCTGAAAACATTCTTTCCCTCACACGGAGAGTAAGACGCTCTCCCATTGTACCAAAACAAAGATGCTCTATGCCATGAACAATGACAGTTATAACTGCCCCACCACAGAAGAGTATGGATATCTTTTTTACCTCATGTTTTGTTGTTTCCCAGTCCATGTAATATGACACAAGAGCGTGTGAAATACCAAGAGCGAATAAAGGCATCTGAGCTCCAGCAATAAAAGCACAGACAGTACCACACACCCCATAAAGCCAGTCTGGTCCAATCATGGAATACAGCCTTTTTGCTGAAACATTTGCTGTCTTTACATTCTCAGTTCCATCAGCACCAATACGACTGATCGATTCTTTATCAGATCGAAAACTAGCACCGAAACTAGTTGTTGTGCGTGATAATTCCCGTGAGAACTTAATGCTGCATCATAAATGTGACATGTTAAATGAACATCAATCGATTATGATCATTTTCCTTTATTCTACTTAACAAGGCAAGTGTCAATGGGCAAATGAACTTTCCAAAATGCAAAAAATTGGAACGAAGAATCACCTTGGTGGGCGTCCCAAGTTAGAACCAATGGAGGAATTGCGCTGCAAAGGTGCTGCTTCTTGGAGTTGAACAAGTGATGAATAGACACTGTTTGGATTTGAAATGAGTTCCTCATGGCACCCTGTTTCCACTATCTTTCCCTCTTGAACAACAGCTATTATGTCTGCATTTCTAATGGTGGAAAGACGATGAGCAACTACGACAGTTGTTCGTCCCACCATGACACGGTCAAGTGCCTCCTGCACGCTCTTCTCTGACTCTGCATCAAGAGCACTTGTAGCTTCATCGAGCAAAAGAATAGATGGATTCTTCACTATAGCTCGTGATATGGCAATCCTTTGCTTTTGTCCACCAGAAAGCTGTATACCTCTCTCACCAACCTGTAGAAGAACAATTCTAACTTTCAAATACGCACTTGTTATAAAAAAATTATCATTGGCATTCTGTACCTAAACCACTGTACTGCCTTAATGATATATCTATGATCTGTCCCAAAGATGAATGAGGCAAATTGGCTTTATCTAGACATTTTCCTTTTCTAAGTTCACATTTAAAGACTATGCTTATTCAGTTCCCTCTAAATTATATCATTCTATGTAAGCTTTTCAATCTACAATTCCAATCTTCTGTCACCCTTTAAACAATTATGCATAGGTGAAGGTGAAAGCGAAAAACTAGCACACAAAAAAATAATTACATTTAGCTGTTATAAATCTTACAAAAAGTTGACATTTTTCTTGTAAGGATGACACACAATACCTGAGTTTCAAATCTTTCAGGGAGGTTATTTATGAAAGATATAGCCTCTGAAAGTTTAGCAGCACGAGTAATCTCATTAAGGGAAGCCTCTTCTTTCCCATAAAGAATATTCTCCCTAATGCTTGTTGCAAAGAGAGCAGGCTCTTGATTAACTAGTCCAATTTGCTGCCTCATCCACTTGAGGTCAAGCTCTTTGATATTGTTCCCATCCAATAGTATCTCTCCTGAAAGAGGTTCATAGAATCGTTCGATCAAGGAAATGACTGTGCTTTTGCCAGATCCACTTCCCCCAACAAGAGCAACAATCTTCCCAGAAGGAATGTCTAGACAGAACTTGTTGAAGATGGTTACATCAGGCCTGGACGGATAACTAAAGGATACATTGTTGAATTGGATGTGTCCCTCAAGTTTGCCTAGCTTTCGGCCAGACATGGCACTGGACTTGCTTGCTGTGTTCCTCTCTATCATGGCGAATATGGGATATGCTGCTGCCTTAGCTCGAACAAATGCAGAAATGTCTAGAGCTGCCTGTCCTAATGACCTGATTAATAGCAAAGCATGTTCTAACATTTTATTTTCTTTGGAGGTAAACCTTAATGCCATGAGGTGACATTTATGTATGTGGAGATGCATAAATGTTTCATGAAATGAAAAAGTACATAATTAATTACATAATGTAAATTTCTCAGTCTACCACCATAAATTTATGTCTTTTCTAATTAACATCTCCAAACAAGATGATCGCTGTTACTAATGAAACCAAAATTTTAGTTACTTTTTTTAAAATGTCACTTGATATGAGTTCTTTTACAAGTACTGAACCAGTGTCAAATTTAATCAAATACTTCCTAAAATAAGTACATAATTACTCAATGGTTGAGTGTTATTAAAGAGTTAGAACCAATGAGACAATGCATCTCCAATGGAATTCAACAAATAAAAAAGATATGTTTTGAAGTTATCTAGAAGAAAGGAAAGGTTGGCTACTTACAGGCCAGCAATAACGACATTAAGCATGGTTGTGAAAGACTCTCCCCCATTGGCGATTCTCTTGTGGACAACAATGCTAACGTACCACACAAGTAAGGACCAAGAAAGAAAAAGGGTACAATGCATGAAGCCCAAGCCCAAACCCTTGGCAAGGCCTGCTTTTCTTCCGTACTTGTATGTGTGTGCCAGTGCTGAAGTGTATATTTTCACTGCCTTTTCTTCTCCTGCAAATGCTTGGACCGTTCTCACATTTCCTATTACCTGAGGAAGTTTTAATGCCATAATTGTACCACCATGCCACAAAATAGATAATTACGCATATATTTATATAGAGTAATGATTGCTACACAAATTGCACGCCTACTATTTAATAATGTATAATTAATCTCAACCGTACTATTAAGAGTAATACAGTAAACATTATCATGGATAAAAAATATGTATAACTTTTATATATATCTAGCATTACTTTGTTTTTATATCACCCATTTTTTATGAGACTGATTTTACCTTCTTGCTCTTTTTTTGCTTTGTAAATACCATATTGTTTTAATCAACTATATATTACCCAATTAAATCGTAGACAAAATGTATATTACCAGATTAATATTAATATAATTTATTAAGAGTGGGGCTATATCACTTGTCATGAATGGTTAATAATATTAATACACTATTGTGTGCACAAATAGTACATAAAAAAAAAAGTGAAGTTATATTTTAGAGTGAACCATGTGGCCGGCTTAATAATATTAATACATCAATTGTGTGAGCACAAATAATAATAATATATAAAAAAATGAAGTTATATATTAAAAGTGAGAGCACGTCACTTATCATAAGTAATCAACTCAAATATTACATAGAGTAACGTGTTACTGTATTTTAAAATTATGAGTCTCAGTTTTAATAAATATGATTGAGTAACATAAACTATCACATCAATATATATAATATTTGAGTATATATTTTAAATGCACACATCATTACTCTAAAAAAATAATCATTACTCTCAAAAAAAAAAAAAAAAGTAGTATAATGTCAATTTTGAGGAAATTTACATCCAAGTCACCATTTAAATGTTTTACCACCTTAACTATCCTATTTAGTGTTATAGCACGGTAATCAAACAGCACCGCAATAACGCTTAATGAATTTATCGGCCCCAACTAACCGACACGATAATTTTTGTTTTTTACTTTTCTGGTAGACAAATAAACCAACATACAATATTATTATAAAATGTACATGTTACTCAGAAATGACAACTTCAAATATAGTACAACACTACAAATATATAGACATGTAGATATAAAATTGGCACTACTATTATTTATGATGACATTAAATTGGGTAATGAAGAGAGTAGATATAGAATAGTAAAGAATAAGACAGACCTCTTCAGCGATCTCACCAGCCTTGACATAAGATTTTCGAACCCTAGCAATAAGACCGGTGGCAATATAAGCATAAACACCGCCAGCAAGTGCAATTAATGGGACAATGGACAGAGTCACCAAACTTATCTGCCAAACTCTCGCAAACCCAACTATGAATCCCACCACAAATCGGCTAATGTAATGCAAGAAATTACCCACCTGCGTTCACATACATTAATTATTTACTTTATATCTATATTTGCTACCTAATTAATAAATTGATTGAGATATTTATATATAATTGATTAAGTTTCCATATCCACCTTCTGAATGTGATGGAGACAACTAGAATTATAAATAATATTGGTTTCTTCTTTCTTTTTCATTTTTTTTATATTGGTAGTGAAAGAACCAAATTTATTATATTTGTAATACTTAAGTACCCATGTTATTTTTTTAGTGGCCAAAGTATTTTCCATATATGTTTTGATGCAGTTTACTATAATCGTCAATTCTTACCGTTAAGTTCGATTGTGACACGTATGTGAAAATATCCAATTAAATGTATATTTGCGGTGAAAGTAACTAATTTAAAAGATATTTGTAGCGAAAGTATCTAATTTAATAGTATATATTTGCGGTAAAAGTATTTAAGTTATAAGTAAATTTCACGTCATGATAACAAATTTAACGGTGAAACAAACAGATGCATTAAACTGCACCGTAATATAAAAAGAAAGTACTTTCGTCATTTAAAAAAAAAAATTAACTTATTAAATGTGTTATAATTTAAGTAGTTCGCAAATATAGTTGTATTATATAGTAATTGAGTAGCTAGCTAGGTTAGTTTAGCTGGCAAAACCCTACATAATAATAAATGAAGCCAACTCCATGAATCTGACATACAGCCCCAACTGTCCACCCGGCTCATAAATGTTACTAAACAACCTTTGCATTTATTCCAAAAACAGCTTTACACCACCGAGCCCTTTACTTAAAACATATAGTAGTTATTTTCTTGTTGAAACATACATTCATTCAACTACCCTACGCATATTTACTCTCTTTTTTACCTCCATCATCTATTTCAACCAAAATAATATTATTATTATTATTGTGAACCTTCCAATTATAATTAATTTTAATATGTAAATCATGTGATTATATTTACTCATGATCTTAAGATAGAAATTCCAAGGCAAATTCATTAATATTTTATATTTTATTATATGAATCAATTAAAAATATATATATCAAATGAAAAAATATATATATTAGGGTGCAGTTATAAACTAATTACGTACCTTCTCAGAAAGTGCATCTTGAACTACAATAATATCACTTGTAATGGCAGAAATAACCTCTCCAGTAGAAGCTTCAGTGTCAAAAAGACTGATATCTTGGCTTAACATTGCCCTCAAATATGCCATCCTCATTTTTGCTGCTTGTCTTTCCCCAGTATGCATCCAACAAGCCACCTCTGTAATTTTATTTATTCAAAATTACTTATATTTTTTTGAATAACAAAACAATTCAATAATGGATAATCACAAGAAATAACTCATATATTATACCTGTCCATGATGAAAACAATATAGCTATACTTAGATATACAAAATCCAACGAGTACTGCACAAAAAGATATCCCAATAAAAAAAAAACAAATATATTCAGCTTATTGAAAGAAAATTCAAATATTTTCTATCAACTTTTCCAAATACATATATATATATATATAAACGTATACTACCCATAAACGCATTTATATATATATATATAATAGATTGATTAATTATTGCACATACCTTAGCAACTTTATGAGAAGCTTCTTTGGGGAAGAGATAAGCCATTCCTATAACGTTTATCAATTTCCCAAAGAAGATAAAGAAAATGGGGACCGAAGCGCCATGAATAATGGCTCCAACTGTGCCAATGCTCATCAAAACGTAATCGTAAAAGTCCGCGAAACAAAAGAGTTTCAGTAACGAAACTTTGTTGTTTTGGTTTTGATTTTTATTAGTATCTTCTTGATCTTGATCATCATCATCACCGCCGTGTTCTTTCTTCGTCTTCCCGGCGCCGTCCATCGTGCTGTTACCGGAAAATGATTCCGGCGGAGCTCTTTAGTAGTAGTGATAGAGGGAGGCCTGGGAGAGGTACTTCTTTGTAACTAGTAGAGATATATAATGGATGTGATGATGAAACTCAACATGGGATTTTAAGAACTAGTAGTGTGTATATATGGATTATTACAATATAAAAATAATATTAGTTAGAAAAATAAATAAGCCAAATGGAAGGTTGTGTGGTTATTGAAAAGTTTGTAGGGATTAATAAGTGTGGTGCGAGAGCTAGCTAGGGATAGGGATGGGTTGGAGTTGGATGGATGAGTCGATATTAAAAACCAAATAAATAAAGGAATCAATGAATTAAATAATAATAATAAAAAGAGAGAATTAATTAATATACAGAAATTAAGAAAAAAGAAAATGGTAGGGGATAGATGTGGCGGCATTAAGTGCTGGTGGTTAAATTTGGGATGTGGGCTGACTATGTTTATCAAACTTCTTTTGTTTTATCTTTTTTTTTTTTAAAGGGAAAACTTCTTTTGTTTTTGAGTAATAACAGTTGTACCTTTCAGCTGGGGCAACTTTTCTCACCTGTACATGACACTCACACAAATTTAGATAAACAATGTTTATAGAGACAGAGTTATTTTCGAGTCTACCTGTTTTTGAGGTTTTAAACTACTATATAGTACTAGCTTTCTCTCTCTTAATTTCTCTCCTTGTTTGTTCGTCTTTATGTAGTTGAATATATTTTTCCCTATATTTTTTTTCATTGGAAGTGATATTATGCAAGAACAATGGTACCTGTAGGATCTTGATATTATATTAGCTTGGAAGAGTAGTGACGGAGACAAATAAAATTGAGAAATTTAGATTGAGCATGGTTTATTACATTTTATTTACAATTTTAAACCAACCAAATTTTATTTACAAACTAAAACCACCGAATTACAAGTATCAATTTAAAAAAAAAATGCACACCCAACTCTCAATCTCTTCACGTTGAACTGTCACACCATGAGCGCCAACTCTTACCGGAAGAAAGAGGACCCTATTGACGACTTCATGCCAAATCTTGTGCAAATCACACCATAACAAAATAGGGGTTTTATGACTTTATTTGTGAGACATTGAAAGTCTAAAATGTCTCCCAATTGGGGAGACATTGTTGGTGGAGTCATTGTAAGTATATGTTTCACGTCTCCCAATTAGAGACATTCACTCCACCAAATACCCCTTTCCATAACTCATGAATATAATAGTAATAGAAAAGTATTATGGTAGAGTATTATATTAGGCAAAAAGGGTGGTAATATATTGCACATCCCACCACTTAGAAAAAAAATTTCATTTCTCAGACTTGAGAATCCCGAGCCACCCATTTCTCTTGAACATTTCTAAGACCCGAGACACCCATTTCCCTTCTCTTCAACATTTCTGAGCTTTCCTTTTTCTGAGCTTTCCTTCAACATTTCTGAGACCCATTTCCCTTCAACATTTCTGAGACCCATTTTCTTTCCTCAACCTTTATGAGACCCATTTTCTTTCCTTCAACCTTTATGAGACCCATTTCCTTCAACATATCGACACAAAGAAGAGACCCATTTCTTCGGCTTGGTCGTACGGTATCCAACCCCTCACTCTCTCTCTCTTGTCTTTCTCTAACCTTCGATTTCCAATCGTTAGGCTTCTCAAATTTGTTCTTCTCTTCAGTCTTGGCAAGCCAGGTAAGTATTTAGTTGTAGATGTTAGATTTATCAGCTTGAATCTCATAGAATCTATAAAATCTGTGGTTTTCAAAATTAATTTTTGATTTTGCATATGTGTTTTCGATTTTGCATATTGTTGGGACATTGTTTTGGTACGGTCTCATAGAATCTATAAAATCAAATTTTGCATATTTCAAAATTGAAATCTTTGGTTGAGTTTTATGTGTTTTGTCTTTCTGGGATATGATTAGAGTGGAGTTTTATCTGGTTAAATTCTTGGCAAAATGCCTCCTTTGTTTTATGTTCATTTTGTTGCAATTTCACTTCAAGGCTTGGTTTGAGGAGTGTAGAGTCCAAGAACTTTACTTAGCTAGTTAGATAGTAGTATTATAGTATTTATAGTATTATCTTTGTAACTGTGGATTTTTGGTTCAGACCGGGAATTATTTGGACACTCATAGTAGTACTTATAGATTTTCTAAGTTTAACCTATAGTTTAAGAATATTAATTTTAACCTAAGGTTTGATTAATATGACTGATATTAAGGATAATATTTATTATACTATAAGGTTTAGATAAGAACCAATAGGATTTTAAGCACATGTTATGGATGGGTGATTAAGGATTAAGTATTTTGAGGAATAAATTTAATAAGGGGTAAAGTTTGAATGCTATAAGGTCAGTCAGCAGCTTTGAATACGTTGAGGGCATAGTCAAGGCTGTTTACTCCATTCAAACTTAGTTAAAAATGTGTAATTTCGTGTTTAAATAATCAGCGTGTGCCGATATATCGCAGCACGTAGATACGGAAAACACGAGACGATGCACGACAGCCTCGGGCATACTGGCTCAGGCGATATATCGCCTCCTTCAGTATATTTCAAAAGTTTTTGAATTCTTTTTCCTTTCAGCCATTCAACCTCTTGATAAGTCCAGCACCTTTTTGAACGAGTCTTCAGCCTCTGCTGAACGATTATTCAAATTATTTTCACCTAAAAAGCTATTATTTTTATTCAAGTAAAATTTAGATCATTTCATTCCTAAACTCTATAAATAGGACCTAGTACCCAGCCATCATTCATCTTTTGCTCTAAGTTCAGAGGCTGCAAGTGCTAAGTGAGTGTGAGAGTGTAAACACCTGGGTTGGGGAAATCATAAGCTTGATCATCATAAGCTTATCAAACACTTTGGGAAGTAAGGTTCTATAGTATTTCGGTTCGAGGTTTAGATTGGTCTACAAGTCTTCAAGGTATTTCCACACTCTAGTTCATTGGTTTTATGTTATTTTCTTTCTCATAGTCTTCTACTCAGTCTTCTAACCTTATTCTTATTTTGGTTAGGAAATCTAAGAACTTGCACATAAGTTTTTGGTAAGTATGTTTCTCAAAGGTTTAATCATTCCATTCCTTCCATTCTTTTCATTACTTTTTCTTCAATCTACTCACCCTGTTATATATGGTTTTAGGAGTGTTCCAAAAGTCCCAACGCTGTCCTCTTATCCCGGTAACTTTGGTAAGGAAAATAGGATAGAATCTATATGTTTTATGCTTATGTTATCTTATGTTTTATGTTATGAAATATGATATAAAATATGTTATGAATATGTATGTTTGTAGGCTTGGGCATATGACCCATATGACTAACAAGACCCCAAATAGATTATGGGCATATGACCTGCTTAGCTAGTAGGACCCCACTAATCTCATGGGCATATGACTTGTTTAG
Source organism: Humulus lupulus (assembly GCF_963169125.1). Lineage (NCBI taxonomy): Eukaryota > Viridiplantae > Streptophyta > Magnoliopsida > Rosales > Cannabaceae > Humulus > Humulus lupulus. The sequence continues at coordinate 167,813,895 of NC_084797.1, read as the reverse complement.
TCTATGGGACCCCAAGTAATAATGGCCATTATAGTATGTGTATGATAAAGTGTTATGTTATGTCTTTATGTTTCTTATGAAATCTATGTATATGAAGTATGTGTTAGATTTTCCTTGCTGGGCATTAGGCTCATTCCTTTTTGTTTAAATGTGCAGGAAAATAGCTATTAGTGGCGGTAAGGTTTGTGGATGCTTGGAGATTGTGTATCGATGGTGAATGGATTCAAGGAGTCGAGGGTTCGATTTCGAGGATGTAGTCTTTTATTTATGGGTTTATGTGTAATTTTTCCGCACTTTCTATGTAACTCCTTTATTTTAAATAATGTTTTGTTTTTAAGACAATGGGATCCCATATCCTTCTTGATATTTTTGTAAGTAACTCTTATTTTTACAAGTTTCCTAATAAAATTATGGTATTTTCGCAATGTAAGCTTTATTAAGGATTTGTATGTATAGTTTCATTAATGGTCCAAAAGTCTAGAGTAGTTGGGTCATTACAGTTGGTATCAGAGCCACGGTTCCTTCGCATGAAGTTCTCCTCGATACACACGCTCAAAGCTCCGAATCTGACCGCCAAGTAAGTATTTAAGTTACAAGTTATTTTGCTTATTTATATAGCTAACAACTTTAGTGTTTATGTTTTCAGTTAAGTATGAATGGAGCTTTAACCTATTAAGATATCCGAGCCATTAAGGCTTTAAAAAGAATAAGGGAGCCAAGAAACACCGTAGGAGCACTAGAAAGGATCACTCGAAGATTGCTCTTGTTCCACCAAGAGATAGGTCACCTTCAAGAGTCTAAGCAAATAATGTTAAGATCAACGGAACAATATGTACTAATAATTAGGCTATTTAAAGATTTCCATCCTGTAATAGCAGCCTTAGAAGAAATATGGGAAAACATGAATGATGAGGATGAATTACCATTAGCGATGAGATATTACTTCCTCTTAGTTAGGTTCACTGCAAAATTCGAGTTTCAGTTCACAAATGAGCAAAAACATAGGATTCTCACAAACCTTCCTAGAGGACACTTTGATGCTCATGATAATGATGATTATGAGGAGATAGATGATGATATGCTAGATGAAGGATCGGATGTAGAAGATCCCGATTTTTAGATTAATAGTTTTTATTGTTTGTTTTATTTACTTTTTTTTATTTTATGATTGTAATAAGTGAAAATCTTTTTCCAAATGAATAACATGCTATTTTATTACCATGTATAAGTTTGATTTTATTTTCGCAATCATAATAAGTAATAAATAAAATGAATAATGACTAAGTTCGGTGAGGGTGGATACAAATCAATGAACCAAGTTTACTTATTGAGAGTTAGGGGGCCATAGTAGTGGGAACGATTTTACTGATCCAAGCCCTCCCTCAATATGGTTAACTTTGGAACAAAGATAAGTTTCGAGCCTGAGAATTAAGTCATATAGGATGATTAGAAACAGACTTAGAAAATAAAGATGACTTGTTTTTCTAAGTATAGAAACCCACTCTAAATAATAAATAAAGACTTATATAACTTTTCATAAGAAGTCATAATAAATAGGCCCGAGATATGTTTGTTTTAGAATAAGTTTTTGCCTTAGAGCCTATTAGGTAAAGTTCTAACATGTTTCTTTCAACTGTTAGAACTCTGCTACGATGTCACTCCGATGATCTGCACGCACCAACGGAAACGCCTCCAACGATGTTCCAGCGACCAATGAAGTCCCTCCAGTTCGCCGATGGGGAGTGCGTGCTACTACCCGCTACAACGCACCGGCACCACCAGCTGACAACAATGCGGAGATCGCCAGACTGCGACAGCAAGTCGAGGAACTAATGCAGCAACAATGCCAACAGGCTCAATCTCAGCCTCAGCCTCCGCCACAGCCACAGCTGCAGCCCCAGTACCCCAACAAGTTGGTCCATATGGGGGATGGCCAATGACGAATTACGCGCCGTATCCAGCACAGCACATGGAGCCAGTGTATGAGAGGTTCCGCAAGTAGCACGCTCCAAACTTCGAAGGGACTACAGACCCCTTTGAGGCAGAAGAGTGGCTGAGGAATGTGGAGCCGATTCTGACGCACATGAACCTTAGTAATGCGGACCGCATATCCTGCATCTCGTCTTTGCTCAAGAAGGATGCCAAGATATGGTGGGATTTGGTCCAGCAATCCCATGATGCTGCCACCATGACATGGACCCGATTTGTGGAGATGTTCCATAAAAAGTACTACAACTCAGCTGTACTTGCTTCAAGAGTTGAGGAGTTTGCCAACTTGAAGCAAGGCAATTTATTAGTGGGGGAATATGCTCGTCAGTTTGACCGCTTAGCCAAGTTCGCCTCTGAGATGGTTCCAACCGATTTTCTGAGGGTGAACAAGTTTGTTAGAGGACTTCGACCGAAGATCGAGATGGGGGTTAACCTAGCAAACCCGGGGAACACTACATATGCAGACGTTCTAGAGACGGCAATCGAAGTAGAAAGGTTGCAGGCCAATGTAAGTAAAGAAGAAGCCAGTAAGCTAGAACTTAGACAGCAGAGCCAACCTCAGGCTAGTCGGAACAACAACAACCATAATGGCAACAATCAGTCCAGCAACAACGGTAACGGCCAGAAAAGACGGCATCCGGATAACAAGAAGTTCGACAGCGATAAGAAGGCACGTACGAATAATGGGGGAAATAGGTCAGGCTACGTGGAATACCCGCCATGTACTAAGTGTCAGAAGAAGCATCCTGGAGAATGCCGCACCAACACCAAGGAGTGTTTCAACTGTGGTCAAGAAGGGCATCGTAAAAGAGACTGTCCTCAGCAAAAGCCAGAAGGGAAGAAGGACGAAAAGATGGTTCCTGCTAGGGTTTTTGCTTTAACCCAAGGAGAGGCTGATGCTAGCAACAAGGTGGTCACAGGTCAGGTTTCTATCCTCAATAACTTATGTCATGTATTATTTGATTCAGGAGCCACTCACTCATATATCTCGTTAGGAATGATAGAAAAAATAGACAAACCTAGTGAAAGATTTAGAACTAGGTTTGTAACCGAGTTGCCTTCGGGCAAAGTAGTTCTATCATCATGAATAGTACGAGGCGTACCGATCAAGATTGAGGGCATAGAACTAGAAGGAGACCTGATAGAGCTAGTGATCAAGGACTTCGACGTAATACTAGGCATGGATTGGCTAGCACGGCATGGCGCAACGATCGACTGCAAACGCAAGAAGGTGATGTTCGAGACTCCTGACGGCCAGAGACGATGCTTCATGGGACAAGCTTCAGGAATACGCACCCCGTTAGTATCATCCCTCAAAGCTCAACAAATGATGGAGAAAGGATGTCAAGCGTTCTTAGCCAGCATCACGAATACGGAGAAGGAGACATCACTTAAGGTTGGAGATGTTCGAGTTATACAAGAATTTCCATAAGTATTTCCCGATGACTTGCCAGGATTGCCGCCAAATCAAGAAATAGACTTCACGATAGAATTAGTACCAGGCACCGAGCCTATCTCTAAAGCACCATACCAGATGGCACCTACGGAACTCAAGGAGTTAAAGATGCAACTACAAGAACTCCTAGACTTGGGTTTTATTAGGCCAAGCCATTCACCATGGGGAGCTCCGGTACTATTCATGAAGAAGAAGGATAGAAGTATGCGGATGTGCATAGACTATCGTGAGCTGAACAAAGTAACGATTAAGAACAAGTACCCTCTACCTCGGATCGACGATTTGTTTGATCAACTCCGAGACGCAACTGTGTTTTCTAAGATCGATTTACGGTCAGGGTATCATTAGCTCAAGGTAAAGGGAGAAGATATTCCTAAGACAGCCTTTAGGACTCATTATGGACATTACGAGTTCTTGGTTATGTCTTTTGGTCTTACTAACGCACCAGCCACGTTTATGGACTTAATGAATAGGGTCTTCAAGGATTACTTAGATAAATTCGTCGTTGTATTCATCGATGATATCTTAGTATACTCCAAGGATGAAGTAGAGCACGAGGAACATTTGAGAATGATTTTGACGCGATTGAAGGAGTATCAACTCTACGCAAAGTTCAAGAAATGCGAATTTTGGCTTTCACAAGTGGCGTTCCTCGGGCACATCATATCGAAAGACGGAGTTGCAGTAAATCCATCCAAGGTAGAGGCCGTGAAGGATTGGCCAAGACCAAAGAACGCATCTGAAGTAAGAAGCTTCCTAGGGTTAGCAGGTTATTATAGGAAGTTTGTAGAGGGCTTTTCAAAGATAGCCACTCCACTCACCAACCTGACCCGGAAGCAACAAAAGTTTAACTGGAATGATAAGTGTGAAGAAAGCTTCCAGTTGCTTAAGGATAAGCTTTGCTCAGCACCAGTACTTAGTGTACCAACACCCAACGATAAATTTGTAGTCTACTGCGTGCATCGAAGCAAGGATTGGGTTGCGTGTTGATGCAAAATGACAAGGTGATAACCTATGCCTCACGTCAGTTAAAGGAGTATGAGCAACGCTATCCAACTCATGATATGGAGTTGGCAGCAGTGGTCTTTGTGTTAAAAATTTGGCACCATTATCTTTACGGAGAACGGTGTGAGATTTATACGGACCACAAGAGTTTAAAATACTTCTTTATGCAGAAGGAGCTCAACATGAGGCAGCGCAGGTGGTTAGAGTTAGTCAAGGATTACGACTGCGAAATCCTATACCACCCAGGAAAGGCGAACGTGGTTGCCGATGCGCTTAGTAGGAAAAGCTATGGGAATTTAGCAGCCTTATCCGGAATAGAAAAGCCGCTACAGCAGGAGCTTATCAGTGCCGAAATAGAAGTGGTTGTAGGCAAGCTGGCTAACTTGTCTATCCAATCGAATCTGCTAGAGGACATACGGATTGGTCAGAGACATGATGAATCGCTAGCACCACATATGGAAGCAGTCAGAGAAGGCAAGAATACCGATTTCTCAATATCTAGCCAAGGCTTATTGAGATATAAGGATCGGGTATGCGTGCCAAATGATCAAAGTATTAAGAAGAAGATTCTGGAAGACGCGCACAGCACCCCGTACTCAGTTCATCCAGGGTCTACCAAGATGACTCATGACATCAAGGCAATCTATTGGTGGCCAGGGATGAAGAAGGACATAGCGGAGTATGTGTCTAAGTGTCTGGTATGCCAGCAAGTGAAAGCGGAGCATCAGCGCCCTGCAGGTTTATTGCAACCGCTTAGCGTACCAGAATGGAAGTGGGATGATATAGCCATGGACTTCGTGATGGGTTTGCCAAAGACGAATAAGCAGCATGATTCCGCTTGGATAGTGATAGATAGACTAACCAAGTCGGCTCATTTCCTGCCTGTTAGAACTTCATACACGGCAGACCAATATGTAGACATCTACATCCAAGAGATTGTACGGTTGCATGGAATCCCCAAGACGATAGTGTCAGATAGAGGATCAGTGTTTATGTCAAGATTTTGGGGAAGTTTACAGCAAGCTATGGGTACTAAGTTAAGTCTTAGTACAACTTTCCATCCTCAGACCGATGGGCAGTCTGAGCGTACGATTCAGATTTTAGAGGATATGCTACGCGCGTGTGTACTTGATTTCGGAGGATCATGGAACAAGTACTTGCCACTGATCGAGTTCTCGTACAACAACAGCTACCAGTCAACGATCGGGATGGCACCTTATGAGTTGCTTTATGGAAGAAGGTGCTGATCACCATTGCACTGGGACGAGGTAGGAGAAAGGCAGCTTCTAGGGCCCGAAGCTGTTAGAAAAGCTCAAGAAGCAGTAGCGCTTATTAGACAACGTATGCTTGCTGCTCAAAGCTGTCAGAAAAGCTATGCGGATACCAAGCGACGTGATGTGGAGTTCCAAGTTGGAGATCAATTCTTTCTGAAGATATCTCCTATGAAAGGTGTCAAGCGGTTCGGGAAGAAAGGCAAGCTTAGTCCCCGATTCATAGGTCCTTTTGAGATATTGGACAAAGTGGGACCAGTTGCGTATAGACTAGCCCTACCGCCAGCACTAGCCGATAGTCACAACGTCTTCCACATCTCGATGTTACGCAAATATGTGTCAGACCCATCTCACGTCCTCAAGTACGATACGATAGCGCTCCAGAAAGACTTAAGTTACGAGGAACGACCGGTTAGCATCCTAGATAGAGGGATGAAGCAGTTACGGTCCAAGAGCTTTCCTATAGTCAAAGTCCTATGGAGTAATAGTTCTGAACGAGAGGCAACGTGGGAATTGGAGGAGGACATGCAAGGCCGGTATCCAGAATTATTTGGTAAGTAAATTTCGAGGACGAAATTCTTTTTAGTAGGGGAGAATTGTAGAGTCCAAGAACTTTACTTAGCTAGTTAGATAGTAGTATTATAGTATTTATAGTATTATCTTTGTAACTGTGGATTTTTGGTTAGAACCGGGAATTATTTGGACACTCATAGTAGTACTTATAGATTTTCTAAGTTTAACCTATAGTTTAAGAATATTAATTTTAACCTAAGGTTTGATTAATATGACTGATATTAAGGATAATATTTATTATACTATAAGGTTTAGATAAGAACCAATAGGATTTTAAGCACATGTTATGAATGGGTGATTAAGGATTAAGTATTTTGAGGAATAAATTTAATAAGGGGTAAAGTTTGAATGCTATAAGGTCAGTCAGCAGCTTTGAATACGTTGAGGGCTTAGTCAAGGCTATTTACTCCATTCAAACTTAGTTAAAAATGTGTAATTTCGTGTTTAAATAATCAGCGTGTGCCGATATATCGCAGCTACAGGGGGCGATATATCGCAGCACGTAGATACGGAAAACACGAGACGATGCACGACAGCCTCGGGCATACTGGCCCAGGCGATATATTGCCTCCTTCAGTATATTTCAAAAGTTTTTGAATTCTTTTTCCTTTCAGCCATTCAACCTCTTGATAAGTCCAGCACCTTTTTGAACGAGTCTTCAGCCTCTGCTGAACGATTATTCAAATTATTTTCACCTAAAAAGCTATTATTTTTATTCAAGTAAAATTTAGATCCTTTCATTCCTAAACTCTATAAATAGGACCTAGTACCCAGCCATCATTCATCTTTTGCTCTAAGTTCAGAGGCTGCAAGTGCTAAGTGAGTGTGAGAGTGTAAACACCTGGGTTGGGGAAATCATAAGCTTGATCATCATAAGCTTATCAAACACTTTGGGAAGTAAGGTTCTATAGTATTTCGGTTCGAGGTTTAGATTGGTCTACAAGTCTTCAAGGTATTTCCACACTCTAGTTCATTGGTTTTATGTTATTTTCTTTCTCATAGTCTTCTACTCAGTCTTCTAACCTTATTCTTATTTTAGTTAGGAAATCTAAGAACTTGCACATAAGTTTTTGGTAAGTATGTTTCTCAAAGGTTTAGTCATTCCATTCCTTCCATTCTTTTCATTACTTTTTCTTCAATCTACTCACCCTGTTATATATGGTTTTAGGAGTGTTCCAAAAGTCCCAACACTGTCCTCTATCCCGGTAACTTTGGTAAGGAAAATAGGATAGAATCTATATGTTTTATGCTTATGTTATCTTATGTTTTATGTTATGAAATATGATATAAAATATGTTATGAATATGTATGTTTGTAGGCTTGGCCATATAACCAATATGACTAACAAGACCCCAAATAGATTATGGGCATATGACCTGCTTAGCTAGTAGGACCCCACTAATCTCATGGGCATATGACTTGTTTAGTCTATGGGACCCCAAGTAATAATGGCCATTATAGTATGTGTATGATAAAGTGTTATGTTATGTCTTTATGTTTCTTATGAAATCTATGTATATGAAGTATGTGTTAGATTTTCCTTGCTGGGCATTAGGCTCATTCCTTTTTGTTTAAATGTGCAGGAAAATAGCTATTAGTGGCGGTAAGGTTTGTGGATGCTTGGAGATTGTGTATCGATGGTGAATGGATTCAAGGAGTTGAGGATTCGATTTCGAGGATGTAGTCTTTTATTTATGGGTTTATGTGTAATTTTTCCGCACTTTCTATGTAACTCCTTTATTTTAAATAATGTTTTGTTTTTAAGACAATGGGATCCCATATCCTTCTTGATATTTTTGTAAGTAACTCTTATTTTTACAAGTTTCCTAATAAAATTATGGTATTTTCGCAATGTAAGCTTTATTAAGGATTTGTATGTATAGTTTCATTAATGGTCCAAAAGTCTAGAATAGTTGGGTCATTACAAGGATCTAGAAGGAAGCGAATGGCAGAGTTGAGGCAGGCTTTAGAGCATTCAGAAGACTCAAATCAACCAAAGGTGTCATAGGGTGGAAGAGGATTTTGGTATTTTATAAAGGCCCTTGCCTGGCCAAGGGACTGAATGGGTCATGCATGAGTATCATTTTGAACCTGAGAATGCTAGTCCTAACCAGGTTTAACTCCTTTCTCTGATTGTATATTTATAAACTATCTCGGTTGGTTTGGAAATAAGAAGTTTGTTTCCTATTGTGGGAAAGGTGTAATTTTTTTTTATTCATACTAAACTTGGTATTTATATGGCCTATAATGGGTAAACTAATTTGCCATAATTGGCACAGTGATGTTTTCCATTATGGATTTTAGGATTCTCATGATAATGTTAGAGTTATTAGTACGTGTGTTCTTTTGTTTGTTTAGTGAATGAGATCAAATTTTGAAAAATGCACCAATGAAAATGAATTAAATAATAATAATAATACAGTCCTAATGATGATATATATTTGATAAATTGTAGTGAAAATTAACACACCATAAACCAGAAAACAATTGATCAATAATCAATCTTAAAGACAAACACTACAACAAAAAAGGCAATTTGCGTCAGTTTATAACTGCCACAATTGAGTTTTTGCGTCAGTTTAATAAGTGACGCAATTGCCCATGACGCAAACCAGAGTAGCATTTGCGTCAGTTGGACACTGTCACAAATCTGGTATTTGTGGCAATGCCCAACTGATGCAAATGCCTTGCGTTTTGCGTTAGTGGCCCACTGCTACAAATGTTAAAAACGGGTATTTTTTGAGTCAGTTGGGAATTGTCACATAAAATTTTCTTTCTTATAAGCATCGTAAGCATTAACCCCCTCAAACCACAATGTGCTCAAATCATCAATTAAAGGAGCTAGGTATACATCAATATCATTTCCAGGTTGTTTAGGACCAGATATCAACAAGGTCAACATGGTAAACTTCCTCTTCATACACAACCATGGCGGTAGATTATAGATGACTAGCATTACAGGCCAACAACTATATTTACAACTAAGGGAATTGTGTGGATTAATTCCGTCAGCAGAAAGGCCCAAACGAATATTCCTCGGTTCATTCCCAAATTCCAGCCATTTAACATCTACTGTTTTCCAAGCTGGCTAGTCAGCTGGATGTCTTAGCTTGCCATCCTTTACTCTATCTTTAGCATGCCAAATTAAATTTTTAGCATGATCATCATTTCGGTACAACCTAAACAAACGAGGTATCGGTGGTAAATACCATAAAACCTTTGCAGGGACACCTTTTCTAACTGCATCTGAATTTTTTTTCTTTTGCCATCTAGACTCGCCACATGTCGGACATGAAATTGCATCAACAAATCTCTTTCGATATAAGATGCAATCGTTAGTACAAGCATGTATTTTTTCATATTGCATGCCTAACGAACGCAATGTCTTCTTCGCTTCATAAAATGAAGACGACATTTCATTACCTTCGGGTAATAATTCTCCTAAAAATGTTAACAACTCTGTCATTCCCTTATCACTCCACCCATGTTTGGCTTTTAAGTCATACAACCTAAGCAGTGCTGATAATTTAGTGAACCTTGTACAATTAGGGAAAATAGGTTTCTCAGCATCTTCTAAGATTGACTGAAATTTAATTGGATCCACATGTGATTCATATTGTGCATCATCAATCATCTCTGCAACATCATCAACTTCATAATCAACATCAAAATACTTATTATTCTTAGATGGTCCCTCATCAGTCCCTTTCATTCTTTCACCATGCAAAAACTATACTTTATAACTTTTGTCGATTCCATTCCTAAATAAGTGTTCTTTTATTTTAAAAATTGGCATCCTCACAACGTTACCACACTTAACACATGGACAAGGAATACTATTAGGAGATTGAGTATTTCTTGCACAAAATTCCAAGAAAAACTCAACTCCATTCCTATATTTCATGGATAACCTATCCGCTGACATCCAATCTTTATCCATTTTCAAACTTCACACAACAAAAAAAAAAAACAAACAAACAAACAAAGCAAAAAACATTAACAATTAAATTCGTGGATTACTTAATTGACAAGTAAATAAAGGAAACAACATGTCCAAAAAAAAATTGGGCAGCATTTCCCCTATTTCTATCACATTTCCCAAATTTAAAATGTGCATTTATATAGCACATGGTATACACAAAAATATCAAACTAATCAATCAAACATGCATAATTCTCAAATTACTAAATCCTAAAAAATATTGACCAGCATTTCTACTATTTCTATCATATTTCCCAAAATTTAAATAAATATATATTCATCACATGAACACAACAAACCAATTAATCAATCAAACATGCATAATTCTCAAATTACTAAATCTTACAAAAAATTGGGCAGTATTTCCCCTATTTCTATCATATTTCCCAAAATTTAAATAAACCTATATTCATCACATATATACAACAAATCAAGTAATCAATCAAACATGCACAATTACAACCTTATATCACCGCAGCACACAGTCTCAGATCCTATCTCCACTATTTTATAATTCGTACATGCTACTAAGTTCCATATATTAATTATACATTAAGGTTTAAAATATTACCTCTAATATAAAATCCTCCAAAGCTTGATCTCACCAACAAAGTTGTCAACAAAATACCTACTCAAATATAACAATATACAAAAAAATAATAAAAAAGTTAACAAAATATAAAGAAAAATATCATAAAACTATATTGTAACTAAATAAACAATAAATTGCTTAAAGAAAACAAATAATTTGTTATATGTACTCATTTGTTTACTTAAACCCGAAATAATTTTTTTTAAAAAAAAAAAGTTAACAACTCACATAAATAAAAATCGACTATAAATATCCTAACTAAATAAATAATAAAATATAACTTAAAAAAACAAACAATTTTAATATATACCTATTTAACCAATTATACCCAAAATTTAAAAATAATTTTAAAAAGTTAACAAAATATAAACAAAAATTTACTAATAATAATCAAACTAAACAATTAATAAAATGAAACTTATACAAAATATATACATTAATCTATATATATACTCATTTACATAGTAAATTTGAAATTTAATTAAATTTAAAAAAAAAAAGTTAATAAAACTATCTAAAAATTAAAAATCCGAAATATAGTCAATTTATAAAAAAAATTTAACAAAAATGATATTTAAATCATAAAAATTAATAAAATTACACTTACTTGTGGTAATTGAGAAATGTGGGTTCTTGATGTAGAAAACCCCAAAAATCCAATAAAGATTGTGGGTTTTCAAACTATAATCTTCAAAAAAGCAAAATCTATACAAAAAAATCCAAAAAAACTATATATAAGTTTCATAAACATATATAAATCATTATTTTAACATTAAAATTGAAAAAAAAAATGGCTAAAAACGTACCTAAATGTGAAGAACCTCGGTTGGGCGCCACTGGTTTGGGAAGAAAACGCAGTCTGAACGGTTTGAATGAAATGGGGCTTGGCTGGGGACGAAGAGGGTTTTAATATTGAAGACCCAGTTGCGTCAGTGGCCCATTGACGGTAACGGAGCGTTTGCGTCAGTGGGGCACTGACGCCGTTAACGGCCCGTTTGTGTCAGTGCCCCACTGACGCAAACGGTCCCATTAAACAGCATCAGTGTATGTCATGACGCAATTGGGCCCTCATTTGTGGCAGTGTCCAACTGCCACAAATGCTAATTCTTGGTCAACAGCGTCAGTCAACTGCATTGACTGACGCATTTGACTGACACAATTGCCCATTTTTGTAGTAGTGAAAACTGGTTTAATCAAGGAATCAAATCAAGACAGAAATGAAACATAAAGAGGAACACAAACACGAACATATACGTGGTTCGAATGAGTGTTGGCTAGACACCACTCTACTCCACGGCCAAAACCAGCCCCAAGGGCTTGACAATCTCTTTATTGATTCTAAGTTTCAATCTGTTAAACAATGGAGTCTAGCTCCAAGCTTCTCTCATAAAAGTAGTACAAGATATCTCTAGGCTCTCTAAAACTCATTCTCAATATTACAATGTATGTAAAAACTGAATTGGATTAAATGATAGAATAGGAGCCTTATATATATACATGTGATGTAAGTGACTAAAATCCCCTCCAAGGCCCGAGCACCAACTGTCATAACTGAATTTTCAAAATTCAGTTATGATGTCCAATAATAGCCAAGTTGACCTGGAGCATTTGACCAACACTTAACATATACTACATACATAAAGTGGGTTTTTTTATTTATTTATTTTTCATTTTTTCTTCAAACATGTAAGAAGTGGGATTTTAGCAACTGATTGATGTAGAATGAGTTTTGCATGGATAAAATTCTGATGTGAAAAGAGTTTGGGAGCTGTCTCAAATTTTGGAAAGAAAACTGAACACCCTAGCGGTTCTTTTCATAATTTAAATGGTATTAGTCAATGTAATCCTGAAGATTTCCTGTTGTCTTTCCAAGACCTAGATCATTGATCTTCCTTATAATTAAGATTTAAGAAAGTGTTTTCTTTTATTTGTTTAGTGAATGAGATCAAATTTTGAAAAATGCACCAATGAAAATGAATTAAATAATAATAATACAATCCTAATGATGATATATATTTGATAAATTGTAGTAAAAATCAACACACCATAAACCAGAAAACAATTGATCAATAATAAATCTTAAAGACAAAACTGGTTTAATCAAGGAATCAAATCAAAACAGAAATGAAACATAAAGAGGAACACAAACACAAACACACAAGTGGTTCGAATGAGTGTTGGCTAGACACCACTCTACTCCACGGTGAAAACCAACCCCAAGGGCTTGACAATCTCTAAGTTTCAATCTGTAAAAAGATAGTGGTTGTCAAATATGATATGTCATATATTGAATTGAGGCAGAAAGGAGCATAGAGTTGTTAGTATAAGGTTATCAATATTGAGTGTTGTTTTGGTTTGGTCATATAGTATCTAATTCTGGTAGAGGAACTTGAAAAAGAGATAGTTATTGTTGTGCCAAGTATATCAAGAAGAACACCACAAAACAGAAGCTTTAATCAAGATACAAATTTAAAGACCAAAAAAATTGATCAAACAAATAGCAGTAAAACAAAGAATAACAAAATAACATGAAACAACACACCAGAATTTACTTGATTTGAACTATAGCAAAATTGCTACTAGTCTACATCCAAGGGGCAGCCACTATTATTGATTCTTTCTTATACAATTCTCTTTACAACCTTTACAACACTCTTGTCTCTGTTCCTCTCAAGATGTTACAATTTTAGAGAATAAAACGTGTTCTTTTTCACGACCAGTGAAAAAACTAAAGTAATACAAACTTATATAGCAAAGTATTACAAGTAAAGAAATAGAACCAAAAAACTTAACAGAAACAGTTAGAAGTTAGTTGCCTGGACCAATATAACAAATTTCCACCTTGGTTCAGAAACTAAACTTGAAACGGGGCCTATCCATCTTGTAATTGAATGAGATCCAAGCAGTGATAAAACTTGCTGCCTGGAAGTACTTTAGTAATCTTATCAGATGGATTATGTTCAGTAGGAATCTTCTTAACTTTCACCAATCCTTGAGCAATAACTTCTCTCACAAAATGTAGTTTGATATCTACATGTTTTGTTCTTTCATGGTACACTTGATTTTTAGACAAGTGTATAACACTTTGGTTATCATAGTGAACAGTAATGACATCATTTTGTAGCTTCAGTTCCTTAGCAATACCTTCAAGCCACATAGCTTCTTTAACCGCCTCAGTGAGAGCAATGTATTCAGCCACATAGATCTGTGCTTCACAACTGGAGAAAAAACATCATTGAAATCAATGCCTTCCCTTTGTGTGAACCCACGAGCAACAAGCCTAGCCTTGAATCTGCCTTTTTCAACCACAGTAATTCCTTCTTTAATCTTGAAAATCCACTTACAGCTTACCAATCTAGAACCATTAGGCCTTTTTACTATACTCCATGTATTATTGTCATATAGAGATTTCATCTCCTCATCCATGGCTGTAAGCCAATTTTTTATGTCCTTACAACCAATAGTAGTTTTAAAGCTCTTAGGTTCATCATCAAGGACTTCACTTGCTGCCACTAAGGAGAAGGCCATTAAATCTGCATAACCAAATCTCTTAGGAGCTTTAATTTTCCCCTTAGTTCTATCACGTGTGAACATGTAGTCATCCTCTTCAGGTTGTGATTTAACTGATTGTTCTTCAATTTGATCTTCCTCTTCAAGAAGCCAATTCCCAACTTGATCCTATTCAGGCTTTTCTACTGGCTACTTTCACCTTGCACATTTTCTCGGGTTTTATATGCCATCTCTAACACATTTTCTCTGGCTACTTTCCTTTGCTGCCCAACATTGAACTTGACTCTACAGGACTTTCCAAAAACACAGTGTTCACAAAATCTCAGTTTTTCCACTTTGTAACCACATAGCACACCCTGTTTTCCCAATTCAATAAGACATCTTTCACTCACATGTCCCAACCTCATATGCCATAAATCAGATTTAGATTGAACTTTATCTGAGACAGATGAAACAGACCCGATTATAACATCACCTTCCAAAAAATAAAGCCCATTTTTCTTAAGTCCTCTCATGACTACCATAGATCCTCAAATAACTTTCAGAATACCATTCTCACCTTTAAATGAGTATCCTTTCTTATCTAGCTCCCCAAGAGATATTAAATTCATTTTTAAATCAGGAACATATCTAACTTCTTGTAAAATTCTTTCTACTCCATCATGGAACTTGAATCGAATTGTACCTACTCCAGCAATTTTACAAGACTTATTATCACAAAAATCTTCAAAACATGATTTGTTTGGTGTCATATGAAATGAACAACCAAAGTCCATTATCCATTCTGTTTCAGAATTATTACTTGACACCATTAGAGCTTCAGCAGATTCATATCCATCCGAAAACATGGCAGCATCTCCTCCTGATTCTTTTGATTTTTCATAGTACGGACTACCCTTTTTTATGTCAGGACAGAACCTTCGTGTATGACCAACCTTCCGACAATAGCAGCATCTGATATTGGGTGCATTTCCACCATTTTTGTAATCTGAACCATTTTTGTAATCCCCATTTCTTGAATGTGACTTTGATCGTCTCCTTTGTGACTTGTTATCTTTCTTGAATGTTCTTCCTCTCACTGTAAGTCCTTCATTGTAAGCATTAAATTTGTTCATTTTCCCAAAAGTTCATTTTCCCCTTTTCCTTTTCTTCACCACGGCTATAAGAGTAGCATTAGCAAACCTTCACATGTTAAAATTATAGTTGATATGTTTTGGTATCTCATTCTTCTACATATAATGATCTAATCTGCATATATAACCAATAAATATTTCAAGTAGTCCTTGTTGCATATATCAATACATGAATATATAATAATAGTATAAATATATGGTTGTAATAGTATACATATAAATATATATTATATAGTAATAGTAATAGTATAAATATATAATAAACTCTTTTTTTTTTGTATTTTATAGTAATAGTATTGAATGGTTGGAGTTAGATATCATTAATAATTAATATGCATTTATGAATAATATTTATAAACTAAAAATTACAGCGAGGGGTAGTGATTTGGTCCCTTTAAGTCTGACTTTGGGCAGGGGTTGGTTGAAACTTCTTAGAGATTTGGTCCCTTCAAGTCTGACTTTGACAAAGAAAGATAATGAGGGGTAGTGAACATAAATTACAGTGAGCAAAAGAAACCTTTCTATGATGATACATTAATTATCTATTCTAAGAAGCTTTTAGATGGTGTTTTGTGTTTTTTTTCTCTTAGTTTGTGTTTTGTGTGAATTTACACAACTTGATGCATATCTTCTTCTATCTAAATGATCTTTTTTGGCTTTTCTTGATATGATAATTAACACTAACTGTATTAGTGTTAATTCTCATATCTAAATGATCTTTTTTTGGCTTATTTTGTCTATTATGCTTATTTTTTTGTGTGGTTATATGACAGATAGTTGAGAAAAGGTTATGATTTCAGAATAACTGGATGACGAATTTATGCTCTTTATACTACATGGATTCATCATGGTAAACTTCTGGTTTTGGTGGACATCACCCTTAGTTCTCCCTTATCTACACCACCACTACACATTGTTTGCATCTCTGGTTCTTTTCGCCTTGCTGGCTGGGAAGTGAAGTCTGGGCTAAAAAAACATTCCACAGTTTGTTATTTTAAGGATAATGAAATTTGAAATATCAAATACTTTAAAAGCTAACTGAAATTTTCTGTCAATATGATTTGTGGGTCTTAAAGAAATTCTCCTTTTCCGATAGCCATGAGAAAAAAAAGTTTGACATTGTCCATTGTAAATGTGCAGTTCAATTCAAGTAAAGTTAATATTTGCATTGTTAATTAGATTCCTCTTATCCATATGCATACAAGTAATAAATAGAAGCACTGTTGACTTAAGATTGCATTATAAGAAAATAAGCAATAATTATTTATCAATAAAAAATTTCCTTTTTTGAATTGAAGGTGATGTTGCATGCATAACAGTTCACCTAATCAACTCGTATATATATTTTTTTAAGTTTGAGTTGTGAGTTGTGATAATATATATATATTTTTAAAAAAGATATAATTTGAGAGTGAGTTAATGAAATCATATACATCTCTCTCTACAGTATTATTAATTAATGAGGGTAATAAATTTATTCAATGAGTTAGAGCCACGTGATTAATCTTTTGTGTGAAATTTTTTACTCTTTAAATTAATGATGATGATGGTGGTGGTAGACATTTGGAGTGATTAGAATTCATAATTTCAAAAATGCCTCACACCCTCATCATCATGATATATTCTTTATCTATTTATTTTATTTAATGCTGAGTTTTTTTTTTCTCTTCAGTTGAAACTTTTCTAGTTGGCTGCCTTCAAAAGAAGAGGCAAGATACTTGATGTGCAAGTAATTTGTTACGGGAAACTCTTATTTTTGTTTGCAAGAGGTATTACTTTTACCTTGGTTTTATATTATTGAAATATTAGAGGAGTTTGAATATCTTAAATATTCATCCATAGTGAAGTAGGTTCTGAGATTATTATTGTGTGCTGCGGTGATAACGGAAGGTTAAGAACTTGTGTGTCTTAGTGAAGTAGGATCTGAGAAATTTATGTGTTGTGGCGAGATAAGGAAGAAAACATGTGTGTTGTTTGTCTATATGCTTGTTAAGGTAGCTTTCATTTCCAATTGATTTTATATATGTAGGTCACATAATGTCAAAGAACAATCAATAATTGAAAATACATGTTCTTATTTGTTTATTTTTCTATGTTCACATAAATATGTAGCATATATATAGCAAGTCTTTCAACTCATATCTTTGTCAAAGAGATATGAATTAACGTAGTAGAGTGTTGTAGTAATAGTAGTTCAATAGCATGGATGAAATCTAACTACAATCTACTTCTAAATTTCGTAGTAAATGAGAAGGTAGTTGGGTGACATTTATAATAATGGAGATGGATAAAAGTTGGATCCATCTTAACAGGTTAGTAAACAAAATCATATAGTTTATTTTGGGTATAAGTTTAAGTTCCAGTGCTTGATTATTGAAGTGTGCTCTAAAATTGTAGAGCAACGGTTGAATATGAGCAAAAAGCTAGGGAGTTTGTTAAGACAGCCATGACGAATCTCGGATTTCCAGCCAAGATTCTTTGTCCATGCAACAAATGTCACAATCTAAGACATCAACTTTCAGACGAAGTTGTCAAACAATTAGTTTTGTGGGGCATGGATCAATCTTACAAAACATGGTTTCATCATGGGGAAGATCCAATTCAAAGTAGCACGACAAACACAAGTTTTGAATATGATTTATTTCGGGCAGTGGGAGTATTTTCAAGTAACGCCAATGATTTTGGTGACGATAACAATGATGCTGATTTTCATAGTCTATTAGCAGATGTTGAATCTCCATTGTATGAAGGTTGTTCAAAGTATACAAAAATTTTGTCTATCGTTGGGCTGCATAATCTAAAAACAAAGCATGGAATCTCAGATGTTGGCTTTAATGAGATGTTGGAGATGATCAAACAAATGTTGCCGAAAGATAATCTCCTACTGACATCAATGTATGCAGTTAAAAAGTTGCTAAAGATGTTTGATCTGAGTTATAAGCATATCCATGCTTGTGTCAACGATTGTTGTTTGTATACAAAAGAGAATGCTGATGCCCAAGTATGTCCCACTTGTCAATATCCAAGATGGAAGCAAAATGAACATACAAAAGAGATTCTACAAGGGCAGCCTTCAAAATTGTTGAGATATTTTCCTATTATACCAAGGTTTCAAAGGATGTTTAGAAAAGAAGAGACAACTTTAAGCTTAAAATGGCATTCAACCAATAAAAGAACAGACGGGAAAATGCAGCACCCGGTAGATTCAAAGGCTTGGGATGCAGTTTATGAGAGATGGCCAGATTTTCAACTTGAACCTAACAACCTTCCATTAGGACTTGCTGCTGATGGGATCAATCCTTACAAAAATATGAGTTCTACGTATAGTTGTTGGCCTATAATGCTCGTTGTATATAATCTGCCACCTGCGTTGTGCATGAAGGATGAATTTACCTTTCTATCTATGTTGATTCCTGGACCTAAACAACCCGGGAATGACATAGATGTTTACTTAGAGCCCTTAATAGATGAGTTACTTGAATAATGGAATGGTGTTTATACATATGATATTTCTACAAAGAAATTTTTTAAATTAAGGGCCATGTTGCTATGGACCATAAATGATTTTCCAGCTTATGGAAACTTAGCTGGATGTGCGACTAAAGGGAAGTATGGTTGTCCTATTTGTGGCGAGCACTCAAATGTTGTTTGGTTGAAGCATAGCAAAAATATGTCCTTTTGCAATCATATTTGATTTCTACCACAAGAACACCATTATAGAAAGAAGAAATATACAACAGCTAGGGCAAGGGAAAGAGCACCACAATGTCCAATTATATTGACAGGTGTTGAAATAGCTGAGCAGTTAAGCAAAGTGACTAATGACTTTGGAAAGGGAAAAAAGAGGAGTCGTGGTATAGACACAGAAAAAATCTGGAAGAAGCAGTCTATTTTTTTTAGGCTGCCTTATTGGGAAATATTAGTTGTTCGTCATAACCTTGATGTTATGCATGTTGAAAATAATGTTTGTGAAAGCATACTTAACACATTGCTCGATTGCAAAGGAAAATCTAAAGATCACTACAACTCGAGATTAGATTTGACAGAGATGGGCATTATGCCTCATCTCCATCCGTATGAAGAAAATGGTGTTACTCGTCTTCCTGCTGCAGCTTACACTCTATCAAAATCTGATAAGAAGTTGCTTTGTGAGAGGCTATTTGACTTGAAATTGCCTTATGGATATAGCTCTAACATTAGAAACTGTGTAGATGTGGAGAAACAGAAGCTGACAGGACTTAAGTCTCATGATTGTCATGTGATTATGCAACAACTATTGCCTATTTCTATAAGGGGTTTAATGGAAGAAGGTTGTAGAGAGACAATTCTTCGGCTCTCTAAGTTTTTCCATGGATTGTGTCAGGGTGTGGTTGATAAGGAGGAAATTATGAAATTGGAACTAGAAGCCTTTGAAATTCTTTGTCAACTAGAAGAATATTTCTCTCCTTCATTCTTTGATCCAATGATTCACTTGGTTGTTCATTTAGCATGAGAAGTTAGACTTTGTGGTCCGGTGCAATTTCGATGGATGTACCATTTTGAGAGATATATGAAAGTATTGAAAGGATTTGTAGCAAATTATGCACGGCCAGAAGGATGTATTGCAAATTGCTATCTTGTTGTTGAATGTGTTTGCTTTTGTGAAACATTTTTAAAGCAAAATGATAATCAAGATAGTACATTACTAGAAGAAAATCCACTATCAGCAGCAGAGTGCTTTGAGCTTGACCGGTTGAACTTGGCAGTAGCGCATCAGTATGTGTTGTTTAACTCAGATATTGTAGAACCATTTCTCAATGTCCATATGGATGAGCTGAAAGAAAGGCTCTCAAATCTGAATAACAATCAAACTTTGTTGTGGAATCGACATTCTGAAGGGTTCTCGTTATGGTTTTATGAAAAGTTTGTATTCTATTCCAAGATTAAAGTTTACATTTTGTTTTAGTGTACAAATTTCTTACAAGTATATTTTTATTTTCAGATTTCTAACTTGAACAAAGTAGATGACATGTTAGCTCAATTGGCTTAAGGTCCAAGTCGCGGCGTCACTTCCTATAAAAGGTACATGATTAATGGAATTCGATTCCATAAAAAAGGAGCTGAAAAACAACTCAACACAGCGGTGTATACTTGGAAGCACATGACAGTGGGCAATTGAATGATAAAGAATAGTATTTTGGTGTTATCAAGGATATAATTATGCTTGATTATCGTACTTTTAAGGTGCCATTGTTTTGGTGCGATTGGGCGAATATTCGAATGGGTATTAAGAAGTCGAAGTTCTATACGCTTGTAAATTTTAAAATAGGACAAGCTCAATCCATTAGGGATCCATTTGTATTAGCTTCACAAGTGAAAAAAGCTTTTTATGCAAGGGATAATGAGTCAAGTAATTGGTATATAGCTTTAAAGGATTCAAATAGAGGGTGTAGAGTCTAAGAACTTTACTTAGCTAAGATAGATAGTAGTATTATAGTATTTATAGCATTATCTTTGTAACTGTGGATTTTTGGTCCAGACCGGGAATTATTTGGACACTCATAGTAGTACTTATAGATTTTCTAAGTTTAACCTATAGTTTAAGAATATTAATTTTAACCTAAGGTTTGATTAATATGACTGATATTAAGGATAATATTTATTATACTATAAGGTTTAGATAAGAACCAATAGGATTTTAAGCACATGTTATGAATGGGTGATTAAGGATTAAGTATTTTGAGGAATAAATTTAATAAGGGGTAAAGTTTGAATGCTATAAGATCAGTCAGCAGCTTTGAATACGTTGAGGGCTTAGTCAAGGTTGTTTACTCCATTCAAACTTAGCTAAAAATGTGTAATTTCGTGTTTAATTAATCAGCATGTGCCGATATATCGCAGCTATAGGGGGCGATATATCGCAACACGTAGATACGGAAAACACGAGCGATGCACGACAGCCTCGGGCATACTGGCCCAGGCGATATATCGCCTACAGGGGGCGATATATCGCCTCTATCAGTGTATTTTGAAATGTTTTGAAATCATTTCCCATTCAGCCATTCAATCTCTTGATAAGTTCAGCATCTTTTTGAACGAGTCTTCAGCCTCTGCTGAACGATTATTCAAATTATTTTCACCTAAAAAGCTATTATTTTTATTCAAGTAAAATCAAGATCCTTTCATTCCTAAACTCTATAAATAGGACCTAGTACCCAGCCATTATTCACCTTTTACTCTAAGTTCAGAAGCTGCAAGTGCTAGGAGAGTGTGAGAGTTAAACACTTGGGTGGGGAAATCATAAGCTTATCAAACACTTTGGGAAGTAAGATTTCATAGTATTTTGGTTCGAGGGTTAGATTGATCTACAAGTCCTCAAGGTATTCAACACACTCTAGTTCATTGGTTTTATGTTATGTTTCCCTTCTCTGAGTCTTCTATTCAGTCTTCTAACCTCACTCTTATTTTGGTTAGGGAATCTAAGTTCTTGAGCACATAAGTTTTGGTAAGTGTGACTCTCAATGGTTTAGTCTTTCCATTCCTTTCATTTCATCTCTTTTTCTTCATTAGACTCACCCTGTTATATATGGTTTTAGGAGTGTTCCAAAAGTCCCAACTCAGTCCACATATCCCGGTAACTTTGGTAAGGAAAATAGGCTAGAATCAATATGTTATATGTTTATGTTATCTTATGTTTTATGTTATCAAATGTGTTATGATATGTCTTTATGTTTATTATGAAATTTTATGTTTATGACTATGTGTTAGATTTTCCTTGCTGGGCATTAGGCTCGTTCCTTTTTGTTTTATGTGCAGGAAAATAGAGGCGGTAAGATTCGTGGACGCTTAGAGAATGTGTATCGATGGTGAATGGAGGCAAGGAGTCGAGAGTTCGATTTCTCGAGGATGTAGTTTTGTTTTTTTTTTTTTTTATGGTTTTACATGTATTTTCCACACTTTCTATGTAACTCCTTTTCACTTTAAGTTATGTTTTGTTTTAAAGACAATGGGTACCCATATCCTACTTATTTTATGAAAGTAACTTTTGTCTTTACAAGTTTCAAATATATTTATGGTATTTTCGCAAATGTAAGTTTTAGTAAGAATTTGTATGTATAGTTTCGTTAATGATCCAAAAGTCTAGAGTAGTGGGTCATTACAGAGGGTGTTTTGGAATTGAATCCAATGAAGAAAATTGAGTTTCCTGTTGTTTCTTATGTACTTTGAATGAAACAAATCTGTTTACACTTTTTTTATGTAATTTTGGTGTATTATTACTCTTTTGTTGAATGAAACAAATCTGGTTTTATTACTCTCTATGGTGTACTTTATGATTTTATTTTAATTTGAATGAAATAATTCTGGTTTTATGGTTTTGGTGTATGTTTATTACTATTTGGCGATCCGCATTTCTGATTTATATTCTTATGTTATCTTTCTTTTTATATTGCAGCAATTTCAACTTGAAAAATGAGTACACTAATAAGATCTCCAAAAAAACACATTCGTCCAGGTGCTTTATGCAATTTTGTGTCCAAAAAGCGAAAAGCATCATTGAAGACTCAAGCTGATTGTGACGATATCTTGCTTGGAAGCCTTGTTTTAAAGAAAAAGAGTGCTCTTCGTAGGTTTTCTGCACCTATTAGAGTTGTAATTGACTCACCACATGCTCTTAGTACTAGAGCAGCAACTCATCGTATGGTCTATAATACAGAGCCAGATCCAAATGATGATGTGGAAGACATGGAGATGTCACTTGGAAGTTCAAAAACTAGAAGACCTCTTAATTATGAAGTAAATAAGGTAGTTGATAGTGTTTGTGAAAAGGGAGTAAGGGAGGAACATGAAGAGATAGCTGATGAGGAAAGGGTTGGTGCAGAATTTGAATAAGGGGTTGTTGCACAATGTGAAGAAGTGGTTGTTGTAGAATTTGAAGAAGTGGCTGAGATAGAACTTGAACAACCTCTTAGAAAATCTGTTAGATACAAAAAACAACTGCTGAGGCAAATCAAACTGAGATTGAAGAAATACCTCAAGATGTAGATGCGAATGTAATGAACTTAGCCAAGAAGACAAGGGGAAAAAATCTATTGGCAAATCTTACCAAGAGGAACAATGACTTAAGGATAATAAATTGGAATGAAAAAGGGCAACCATTTGGTACTAACTCAGTGGAATTTTCTTCTTTTGTGGGCGCTCTTGTGCGAGAGGTTGTTCCTTACACTATTTCAGATTGGAGGAAAGTTTCACCAATTATGAGAGATGTTCTTTGGCCATCTATTCAGGTAGAATTACAAGTTTTATGAGTGTATTTTTTTTATATATTCATCTCTACACTTAAACATATAATATATTAATTTATATTCTATTGTAGGCAAAATATGACTTACATGATGATTGGCAAAAAAAGATGTGCTTTGAAATGATGGCAGAACTATGGAGAGCTAGGAAATCTAGACTTGTAAAGGATATTATCAATGCAAAAATGAGAGTGAACAACTAGCCTTAAAGTCGGATTGCATAAAAAGTGATGTAGAATGGAGAGCATTTGTTGCCAAAAAAATTAGTAAAGAACATTTGGTAAGAAATATGATGTAAGAAGTGATGTTGCTGCCTCTTTTATCTCTGTTGGTGTTAAATTAAATATAGTTATGCCTCTTTTACTTATTTATTAAATAGGATATAAGGGCCAAATACCAAGAGAGAAGAAAGAAAGTTGTTCCACACACCTTAAGTCGAAGAGGATATGCTCGAACAATCGATGATATGGTAATAATTAAGTTTTATACTGTTTGTATTTTTGCTTCCATTATTGTAGTCTCTATTTTATAACCTCTATTGTTGTATTGTGTAGAAAAAAGAAAATGAGGATGTTAAAATATCTAGAATCGATGCTTTTCGGAGAGCCCATACCAAGAAGAATGGTGAACCTGTAAACCCAGCGACATCTGATATTTTTGTGAGTATTAGTCATTTAATTTTTGTGAATTTTTACTTATTTTCCATAATGCATACATTAGTTATACTAATTTATATGCAGGGTTCATTGAATGAGATTCTCCTTGAAGACCCAAAATCTGGAACTACAGACAACGCTGATGAGGATGCCTTGACAAAATTGTTTGGTAACCTAAAATCTGGTCGTTTAATCGGACACGGAAGAGGTGTAACAAGGTTAAAGCTAACTGTTGTTAATATGTGTAATAGCAAGATCTCCAAGTTAGAAGAAGAGCAACAGAATATGAAGCTCACAATGACTGAAATGATGAATCTACTTAAAGAACACTTGGTGGTATTTCTATCTTGCACTTATAAACCTTAGTTTTCTTTTCTTCCAATGAAACTAATCTTGGTTTTTATATTTAGGTTGGTGGTAAAGTGACACCAAGCGAAGGACAGTCTCGCAATGTACCGCAGTCAAACAATATTCAGTCCCCTAAGGTAAATTATCAAATTGTTATTGTTTAAATTTTCATTTTATAAGAAAAAATACAGAAACTAATATATTGTCTTTAAAATCAATTTGGTAGAGTATTGCACTAGAAAAAAGACATAACTTTATAGAAGGGAAGAATGCTTGCTACTTGCTTGACTAGGCAGATGTAATTGTTGCTGAAGGTCGTTGGGATTCTAGTGATCCAAAGATAACTGTACATGGAAAGCCTCTTGGACCAGACTTTATGCGAGTATGGGTTGATGTTGATATTATACCAGAATCTTACTTATTTCATCCTAATAATTTGATGCTTACTATACAAGAAGCAGTTGGTTCCACAGTTGCATGGCCTTCTAAAAAAGTTATTCCAAGAGGTACATTTTCATACTCAAAAAATAACCAATGTCTTATAATTTAGTGTTTGGTTTCTTTGTTTGCTTTGGTGTAGTTGTGAATTCATTATTTTGTATGTGGTGTCCTTTCTTGGATATAATTTCCATAGCATTTTTCTTGAAGTAATTTGTGATGCTAGATAATAAGAATAAAATATTTCTTTGTTTACTTTGCAGATGTGACAAGCGAAGTAGAAAATGATATTTAATTTTGAAGGTTTTGTGTTGGGCAGCTGTAGAATATTTTGTGTTGAAAGTAGTAACTTTTCACTATGTTGAATATTTAAGACTCCTTGAATACTTAAAGAACATTTTGTTGTTTATGACAGTGTTGAATGTTATAAACTAATTTGTGGATTATTAATACAATGTTGAATGTTTTTACTTTTTGTTATTTGAAAATCAAGTTCATTTGATGATGCTAATATATATTAGAAAGCTAATTTTAATTATATAAAAAAAATTAAAATATAATAGAATAAATTAGTGTTATATAAATGAAATATATAATGAGAATTTCAATTTATCTAAATATTAAAATAATACAAAAATTGTGTTATAATATCTATTACAATAACACTTTTTATGCAAAGAATTGTGTTATGCAAACTTCATTATATAACACAAATAATGTGTTATACTAAAGTGTAGCATAACACAAACAATGTGTTATACTAAAGTGTAGCATAACACAAAAAATGTGTTATACTAAAGTATAGTATAACACAAAAAATGTGTTATACTAAAGTGTAGTATAAAACAAATTTATAAGTATTGAAATGTGTTATATAATCGACTATAAATAACATAATTAAACACTTATCTATTTATTAAAATAACACAGAAATTGTGTTATCGTTGACAGTATAATAACACATCTGTATAACAATGATAAAGTGTTATGTAAAGTACCCTGACCTACGATAACATAGTCGGTCTTAACACATCAAAAAGTGTTATGGTATTTTTTGATAACACATTTTTTGTGTTATTAAAAGCAATTTTTCTTGTAGTGATTGGAAGTCTCCTAGATTTAAAAAATAAATAAATTTATAATTAATATTATTTTAATTTGATTTAATAATTAATTAAATTGAAATTATTTTAATATTAATTTAACAATTAATTAAATTGAAATCAAATTAATATTAATTTAAATTATAATTGACAGAATTAATAAAATAAAAATATGCAAGAAACACAATATTTGTTAGACATATACAAGAAATACAATATTTGTTAGACATATTCAAAATTAACAAATATTGCATTGTGTATGAAGAAATAGGTAGAAAATAAAAATAACCTATCAACGAAGTCGGTAACTTTGGATTATCGGTAATATGTATGTTGCTCATTCTTATCGCAACTCATCAATTTGTGCCTCTGTATATGACGTACTTGATAGCTGCAAAAAATATAAAGTAAAATATATTAAGTAATTATTTGATGACATTTTTATATATGGTTTCAAAAATAATTTGTAAATTTTAATTAATAATACCGTTCTAAAGTAATGTCCAGGACTCGCATGTTCAATCAAATCCTTCAACATCCTCATTATGTAGTATCCACATGCCACATTGTCCGGTTGGTGTGGACACAAATTATTTAAAAGTATGAGTAATTCATTATTAAATTGAAACTTGTTAAAAAATGCATACATATTATTCTACTTAATAATTATAAAAGTTCAAAAATTTAAGTTATAATTACTTACCTGAGGTTGCTTAATGCGTAGAGTATCAGGGATCTTGACATCAGGAAGATTCATAGAGAAAAAAAGATTAAAAGGGCTGACGATCACTGATACAATCTCCTCACAGTTATTCAGATCTGAATTCACTAGATCACAACAATAAACATGATATGCATATGGTGCCAAAATAAGCAACATCCAATGTTCACTGCATAAGAAAAACCAAAAAATTATAACTAAAATGTTAAACAAAGAAAGTATTGATCTGGGTCGGAAAAATGACAACTTTTTAAACTTACCCATGGTTCCAAGGGACAAGCATAACTTGGTCTACTTGGCAGAGTTGGAACAATAGGAGCTATCTCCACATGGTAATTTGAAATTGTGTAACTCTTGTTGATACCATTGAAATATAAGTGCTCTTTAATTTTTTTAAGATCCATCATTTTAACATTTCGA
The DNA here is from genome assembly GCF_963169125.1 of Humulus lupulus. NCBI lineage: Eukaryota > Viridiplantae > Streptophyta > Magnoliopsida > Rosales > Cannabaceae > Humulus > Humulus lupulus. Next base: position 167,786,420 of record NC_084797.1, on the reverse strand, counting down.
CACTTAAGACATGGACAATAAGTAAAATTTGGGTCTTTTACATTTTCCGAACAAAACCTTAAGAACAAATCAACCCCATTCCTATATTCCGCAGATAACCTATTCGCTGACATCCACTATTTATCCATATATTCTCCTATGTCAATGAAAAAAAATGACATTAAATAAGCACGTGATAAAGTTGGATGTCTATATAAAACTAATTGTTTATTATCCTAGATAAAATCGGGTAGCATTTCCCCTATAATAGTGACCTAACCATCTGCATGTGAATAACAAAACAAACAATTCAAACAACATACAATATATTTCTTCCATATAGCTCCACAGCACACAACCAAATTTCTCATAACCTACTTCATTAAAATACACAAGTTCTCAACCTTCCGTTATCACCACAACACACAATTTTAATCTCAGAACCTACTTCACTATGGATGAATATTTAAGATATTCAAACTCCTCTAACATTGTTTAATAATATTAAAAGTAGAAGTAAGAGAATATATATGTACCTCTTGCAATTAATAATCCAAAAGCTAGAAAATTACTTCACGTAGTAATTGAATTCGCTCTTAAATCCACAAACCAATAAAATAAAATTAATAAATAATAAATAAAATATCACTAAATATCTAGCAATATATAACTTATTATTGTAATTTTAGAAACTTAATTACCTCAAATGTGTGATTGATATAGATATTTTGATGCAAAATACTCTCTAAAATCTCACCAACAAAATCACAACCTATTAAATTAAATTAATTAATATGTTAAGCGTTGCTAAACAAATATCACTAAATATCTAATAAGTAAATGATTGTTAAACAAATAAAAAAGACTCCAATGAGCCAATAATTAGCCTAAACAAAAAAATCAATAAAATTTTGCATAACCTAAAAACTCAATAATCAACAAAAACATAAAATTTTTCATATATTTATATTTTTAAAATTATTTAATAAATTTATTTTAACATAACTATGTATATATATATATATAAAATAGTTATAATTTAAAAAAAAAATTAAATATATATACAAATATATCTAAATTTCGAAATAAATAATGATAAATTTTTTTTAAAAAAAAGTCATGAACATATATACTCTAATGAAATCTATACCATGTGATAGGTTAAATTAAAAAAAAAAACTAAGAAATCATAAATCTATAGAAAGCTACCATGAAAAAACTAATAAATCCTACAATATATAGAAAAAAAATCATAAAAATGTAAAACTAACACAAAATCATGTATATTACTCATCTTAATGCTAAACCTATGATTTTTTTTTTTCAAAATAATTAACTAAAATTCATGAAAATTGATTAAAAAACTTACCTTAAAACCCTAAAAAAATGCAGCCCCTTCGTATCTTTTGCTCTCTGTAATCGACTGATGTGAAGGAGGAAGAAGAGAAGCAATTATAAATATACAAGGGACATCCAACGTTTCCCACTGGGAGACATGGGACACGTGGCATGTCTCCCAGTGGGAGACGGTGGATGTCCCCCTGGCCACGTATCCAGCATATTTTCAACATCTTCCACCATTTTTAATGTCTTCCAATTGTAGCCATTAATAAAAACTTTCAATGTCTCCCACCATCAGACATTTAAAATCCCTGATAAGTTTTAATGCCTTACACCAATGGTGTAAGACATTATAGGGAGTCATTATATATCAAATTTGTTGGAGTGTCAAACGTGGTCTTGGCGACATTTTAATTGTGTTTTTCGGCAAATTATGTCCACTCTAAGGATGGGTGGTACTATTGGAACGAGATCTTTGAGATGAACATAACCCAATTGCCCATTTCCCCTATATCGTTGGTATTTTTCGATGAGTTTGTGGGTATATTTGTGACTTTATTAGAAGCTTTTTCCTATGACACTACCACTACTACAATTTAATGAAAACATGACTCTATTTCATGTCTTGCATTATAGCTGCTAGACATGAAAAATATTTCATTTACATCTCTCTTAACAGACAAGGGAGACGTGAAATGTTTGTGGGGTTATGTTTAAAAAAATATATAAAAAATTTATATTTATTTTAAAATAGGGATCATTCATGTCTTCCTCCAGACGTTAAAGTTTTCATGTCTTTCCAAGGAATACTTGAAATCCCTATCTATCTCTTTTTCATCCCAACATCATGATTTGCCAATATCTAGTTAGCATTATGGGAGGAAATCTAGTAAATCTAATTGCATGATTAAATTGGATTTGCGGAAAGCTTATGACACTATTGAATGAGATTTTATTGAAGAAATGCTCGAAGCTTTTAATTTTCCTAGTAAGTTCATTAATCTTGTTATGCATTGTGTGCGAACTCCTTGATTTTCTCTTATGTTTAATGGATCCTTGCATGGATTTTTTGAATCTAAGAGAGGGTTAAGGTAGAGGGATCCTATCTCTCCGCTGCTCTTTGTTTTGGGTATGGAATATTTAACTAGGATCATGCAAAGGATAGGACAGAAAGCTGATTTCAAGTTTCATGAAAGATGTGAAGGGCTTCATCTTAATCACCTTATTTTTGCAAATGATGTTTTACTTTTCTTCCATGGAGATTTCAAATCCATCTACTATATGTTGCAAGGTCTAAAACTGTTTTCTGAATCTTCTGGTCTTCATCCGAATGAATCAGAGTTTTCCATCTTCTGTTGTGGCATGAACGATCATGAGGTGCAAAGAGTCTTGGATGCATCGGGGTTTTGTAGGAGTTCTTTGCCATTTAGATACTTGGGAATTCCCATCTGTTCCAAGAGAATTCCAGCGAAGGATTGTGAAGTTTTAATAGACAAAATGACAGCTCAAATTAGGTGTTGGAGCTCCAGAATTATCTCGTTTGTTGGGAGAATCGCCTTAATAAATTTGGTGTTGCTTTTGATTCATTCTTACTGGAATCAACTTATGATTATCCCTAAGAAGATTTTGGAAAAGATAACAGCAATATGTCGAGCATTTCCTTGGAAGGGTCAAGCTATCTCCATGGGATCGGGTAGTATTGCTTGGGAGCAAATTTGCAAACCAAAAGGAGCTGGAGGTCTTAGTTTCAAGGACTATTATGCCTGGAATATAGCTACTATTGGCAAGTATATTTGGGCAAGAGCTGAAAAGAAAGACAATTTATGGGTTCATAATGTATATATCAGGGACAAGGATTGGTGGGATTATGCAGCTCCTGTACAAAGTAGTTGGTATTGGAAAAAAATTGTTAAGGTCAAAGATCAGTTTAAAAGTTTGGTTTCATTGCAGTAGTTTCTTAATGAAGGATATCAGATCAGGAAGGGTTATCAGCTTCTTCGCCCTATAGCAGACCGTGTTCATTGTTGCAAGGAGGTTTAGGGGAGACTAAATATCTCAAAGCATAGTTTTATACTTTGGCTAGCTGTTCAGAATCGGTCGAAGACTAAAGAGAGACTCCAGAGATTCAATATTATTAGCAATTTAGATTGTCTTCTCTGTGAGGGTCATGAAGAATCAATTGGCCATTTATTTTTTGATTGTTGCAGCAGTTTGAATTGTCTTAGGCAGGTGCGAAATTGGCTTGGTTGGCATGTAGATGCTACCTCTCTTTTCGCTGTGTTACGATGGATTGAGAGAGCTAAAATCAGCAATTTCAAGAGCTCACGTATTATGCTACAATTGCAGCTTTGACTTATCAGATTTGGCGAGTTTGTAATGAGGTTTTGTGGCTGCATAATCTTACGCCTCCTGATATAATTGTACAGTGCGTTCAAGTAAATGTAAAGAATAGAATCTCTTATAGATGGCGTAAGAAAGTGAGCCAAAAGGATTTAGATTGGTTTGAGGGATTATAATGGGATTTGGTTTCAGGCCTTGATTAAGGTGCTTTAAATTGTAATTGAAGTTGAAGTAATGCATTCTTTCTGATTCACCAAAAAAAAAACAATTATCTTTCTCCCTTCTATATAAATTCAACACTCACCTACATTTCTAAATATGATTACTAAATTAATTACATTAATTATTTTATAATAAAAGAAAGTTTTAAATTTCAATTTTATTAATTTAATAATTTAATAAAATTCTAAAATAATTATATAACTCAAATTAATTAAATATCTAAAAAATTTAATTAAAATATGAAAAAAATGTATTAAAATTTGGAATAAAATAAATAAATAGAGTATCATGTCTCCCCATGGAAGGCGTGAATTCTCGGTCCCATGCAGATCCCATATCACGTCTCCCTATGGGAGACGTGAATAGTATTTCAAGTCTCGCTAGGGGAGACATAAATAATGGGTTCTATTCACAGCCCCAACTTTCTTGTCTCACGCACTAGGTGATGCGAAATGTCTTTCATGTCACCCTTGGAGAGTCCTAAATGATCATTTTGTAGCAGTGACCATTTGGGCTCAAGGGTGGTGCCATCGTTACTCTTCTAGTGGATCATTTTGGTATATGACATGCATAGGTTTCTTGCCATTGCTAGAGAAAATGATTTAAATTGGTAGGTTTTGTGTTGTGTTTTTTAATTTGTTTACCAAAAAGTAATTTCAATGAATCACAATTATATGTATTTTTGTTGTGATTCAAAAGTAACTTCTAAGTTTCTTTTCTGTCTGATTAATAAAAAAACCACTAATTCATACATTAATTCCATAAGTTACAAAAAAAGTGTATTTTAATTTTACATTTAAAAGTTACTATATAGTATGTTAAATAGTAACATTTGCTAATAAGCTATATGTTAACTTGTTATACTGCATGTTAACATAAGGAATTTGATAACTATGACGAATGATTCGAAAACCGTTCAACAAGAGGTGAAAAAAGATCAAGTATGAAATGAACTTGGATCTCAAAGATATGCTTTGAATAGTAAGCAATGGAACAAAAAGAATGTTCTTGTGTTAATGGTCTTCCTTTTACAAAATGTTTTGAACCCCTTTTAAGGGTCATTTATTTCCCTTTTATAGGGGTTCTAATGCACATGTTAAATTACCACAATACCCTTAATGTTCCTTATGGGAAAAGCTAGGATAGTGCAGGTGTTGGCCAACCTTATAAGCAACCCATTCCAATATACTGAAGTGCATGTCGAGTTATGAGCATGCATTGTGCATGAATAGTGGTCGTGGGTGTGGTACCTGTAGGTAGGTCTTGTCTTGTCAGGTAGCATAGTGGTCAGGTACATCGTACTGTACGCATTGGATCTCTAAGATACACTACATGTCATGCTACAACCTTTCCTTCTTCATCTATTCACTGATTATCGAGACTTACTTTACAAAGTGCCTCGTTTTGGATCTTTTAGCATCAATTGGCGAGTTCTTCCTCGCAAAAACCCTTCTTTCAATGACTTTTTTCCCAGGGACCTTTCTCATGGGAAGTTCCCTTGTCTTGGTTCGTGGACATCTCCCCTAGTACGCTTGGATGGCTTGTGTGGCATTCATGAGATTGAATACTCATGAGAACAACTCTTTGGGCACCACGTGGACTTGCGTGAAGGACCTACTGTTGGATAAAACTTATACATGATATTTATTTATTTTCATGTAGATCTAATATTAAACAAATTAATATGAGATAACCTAGAACATGTTTCTAAAATTGAATTCAAAGAGAAACAAAGATAAGAATACTTACAGTATACGCAACGGAATGAAAGAGTCATTCCTTCAGTTTCTCTAACTCTTGCATCTTTTTTGTCGTAGAGTATTATTAAGAAAATAAATTGTTCTTCTAATTTCTTCACAGTCTTCCAATGTATCCTTAGAATTACCTAGACTAGAGTGGGAAATTCTAAACACATGAGATAGATACAGAGAGAAGAAGAGAAAATAACAAAGAGGCTTAGAAAATGACTTATGTTTAGAGAGAATCTAAAATCTATCAGAAAATCTGACTTATGACTTGTCAAACTTGTGTTTCGACTTCTCTCTAAGCACTCATTTTATAGACTCAATTAGGTTATTTAATTTAATTAAAAAATCAATAAAATAAGAGCCAATTAACAGCCCTACGTCGAAATTATCATGGGCTTCAGGCTCGTGAAATTTCCCATTTGATTATAAGCCCATTGGACTTAAAATCAATGCTTGTATTATTTTCTATTGATTTAATTAATTAAACAATTATTTAAATCCTTTATCAAATTAATTATTTATAATTTGAACCTTGATTTAAACTTATTTATTAATTTAGATACTAATTTATCTTAATTAATAAATCTTCCATAATTTCTCTTTTCTTCTAAAAAATATATAACTCTGTGAAACTATCCAAAATTGACCTGGTCAACTTTGATAATTCTAATTGATAATTAAATCAATTAATTGAGACTATCTAGATGATTTTATCCAAGGTACAATGGGGACTATGGGCCTATTAAATCAAGCTCCAATAAGTTATCATAAATCTAACAAATAAATTTACTAATCTATTAATTCCTCGTGACTCCACTATAGACTCGGAATTGCACTCTTGAATTCATAGAATGCTTTATAACAAATATAGATACGCTATTAATTATCCATTGTTACAACCATAATTGTCACTCAATCCTCTATAGACGGTCTACAATGAGATAGGACTAAAATATCGCTTTACCCCTCATTGTATTTTATCCTTAAAACACTTAGTTCCTTATAAATGATATTTTAGTAAACTAATTTAATTACTGAAATGAGATCTCTATCATTTAACACTTTGAACCAAACTAAAAGGAAACCATCGTTTCACTTCTTTATTAGAAGCTATAGAAGTTCATATCTATGATTAACACTCCCACTCAATTATACTACCAAGTTCCCAAGATAGTCCTTAGGGTAAGCTGGTAACAAACAAGTCAAAGAACTCAAATAATACAATCAGTTAGGACACTAACCACTCAGAATTGAGATTGAATTGACCTATGGTCAACTATATTATATGACTAAAATAGATAATAATTGTATGTTTACTTATCTTATCAACTGTCAATATTGGTCTTGTCCGATGTAACAAATACATCCGATCTTATCTACTTTGCTAATGTTCTAGAAAGAACATAACACTGTGATGTGTAAGTAGATCATATTGTAGATTAGCAAGTCGGTGTAAATCCTATGCACTGACAAATCTTAGGACTAACTTATTTTGAACATATAATCATATTTATATTCCACTGTGATTACGTCACTATAAATACGATTAGCTATATGCTCGGGATTTAATATAAGTTTATATTAAACAAATAATCATGAAAATAAAACATGTGAGCAAAGTGATTGACAAAGTCAAAAAAAGATTTCTATTCTTTTATTGATAATAAAATGAGATTACAAAGAATTTGGTTTTTAATTAGGGCATAAAACCCCAACACCTACAACACTATATGGTAACTTGTTAGTTTTCAAAATAAGCTTAAAGGTAACCAAAATGTATCTCAAATAATAAAATTCCAGTATCTATCCTAACAGTGGAGTCATATATTAAAAGTTAACTAATCAATATCTTAAATAATAAGATACCATAATATAACCTAAAAATGTAGTCATTTTTTAAAAGGTAACCAATCGGTATTTTAAGCAACAAAAATGTTTCTTTTTAAAATCTCAGAATAAATGGAAAATTTTGGGCAATGATTTTGCTCACTCTTTGTCACACTTAGCAAGAAACGTGGTTATGTGGTTAAAATTCACATAGTCCACGAGTCACTCTTATTTTTGTGTGGGAACTCTTGGAGAAATTGTTTAGGATAATTTTTGCAAAGTTGTAGCATACAAAAAGTCAATCCCTTTTATTGTCAATTCCATCTATACTTATAGGGAGTTGTGGTAGAAAATATTGGGTAATTGTACAATAAAAGGTAACTTACAGGATTGGGTAACTTCGCGAATAATTGAATACATAATTGCCCTAATTAAACCTACGGATGTTATATCGTCATTATATATGTAAAAATTATAAACATTTATTATGCATAATGAATCTATGAGTCTCTTGGGATGCGCTACTCGAATTGGATGTTATGGGAGTATCAAGATTTGACATGGATCATGCTTGGACTCTGATGAGGGTGATCTGGACACCATATATCTATATCTCTGTGGACGCTCAATGTTCCGCGCCCATATAAGATCCCGTGAAGGCCTATCATCCTTTGACGGCAACTTCGGATCAACTCGCAATGTGTGAGGTCCCAGCCCCGTCACCATGGCCACGCTCGGCCATGCCCCAAGCGCGAGGCCCTCCTCGCGCGTGCACCCCCTGGCGTCGCTCGGCTACCGCGCGCGCATCTCCCTGGCGTCGCTCGGCCACCGCGCGCGCATCTCCATGGCGTCGCTCGACCATCGCGCGCGCGTCTCCCTGGCGTCGCTCGGGCACCGCGCGCGCATCTCCATGGCGTCGCTCGGCCACCGCGCGCGCGTCTCCAAGGGCCCGAGTGGCCTCGCCCGTGGCCCCAATGTGGCCTCGCCACATAGGCCCGAATGGCCTCGCCCATGGCCCCAAGGTGGCCTTGCCACTTAGGCCCGAATGGCCTCGCCCATGCACATAGAGTGGCCTCGCCAAATAGGCCCCATGGTGGCCTCGCCCATGCCCACGGAGTGGCCTCGCCAAATAGGCCCCATGGTGGCCTCGCCCATGCCCACGGAGTGGCCTTGCCAACTAGGCCCCGTGGTGGTGGCCTCGCACATAGCCTCATGGGGGTCACATCCGCAACACATTCGGCCCCGTGAACAACCAAGAGAGCCGCGCCATCAATAAGCCTTCCGAGGGGGCCTCACGAAGGAATGAAAGCTACGTCACCTAGTGGTCACATGAGTAGAGCCATGCACCAAGGGTCCCATTCCTTACACCTAGAGACCCCTATGCTTAGAGGCTCCAGTATGAGTCGAATGGGACATACTTGTACGACCTAGTACTGAGTACGAACACCCGTACCAGTGGGACTGCTGGGATAAGAATTATGGCCGTACGTCTACGGCCAAGGGTCAGAGTCGACACCACTACCACCTGCGCCACTACGCCTGCCGCCACTCATCAGACATGGGTACAGACAAGTAGTGGAGACATCCTTCTGACACCTGCTCCTGTACTGATGTACGACCACAACCTCTGAAGCCACTCCCCTGACATAGTACTTATGTACCCCTTGGTCTCCTGGACCACTATGTACCTAAGGCCATTAGAGCCTACTATAAAATGAACTCTAACACCACCTGAAGGGGGATTGGGAGTTTTACTGTAGCAAAGGCTTGAGAGTTAATGAAAGATTGATTGATTCCTCCATTGTTATTCTGTCATAATTCTTGAGTTATTGCTTTGATTTCTATAGCTTTTTTTATCGACGATCCTAACTTGATAATTTCTTCCAACTCAACTTAGTTGACGAGTTCTCACCGTCAACAATCTCATTCTGTGGCATTTGACGCGATCACAACAAGAAATAAGGTTATTAGCGGCGGGACTGTCTGCCGCTAATACGTGTTGGGTCCGTCGCTAATTAGTATTAGCGGCGGCGATCCGCCACTAATGACCTGCCGCCAATTGTTGGTCGCTAATAAGGGTTATTAGCGGCGGACTGACACAACCGCCGCTAATAATTTATTACTACCGGCAGACAATAGCGGCGGATCATGCCGCTAATACTAGTGTTAGAGCTGGTTTTATTAGCCACGGGCCAGCTGCTAATAAAGTTTTTATTATATATTTTAAAAATTAATGTTTAATAAATTAATATTTGTTATATTTAAATATTTTTAAAAATAATTCATAATAAAGTTTAACAAAAGAACCAATTAATTAATTTAAACATAACTAACATTAAAATTAATGTGAATAGTTTTAATATTTATCAAACTAGTCAATATCGCTATTGTCATTTAAAATAAATACAGTATTAATTTAATCAAAATACATAAACTAATAACTAAATAAAATCATTGAGGTTAATATTGTAATTATCCTCATCTTCAACATTTTGTTGTGGCTGTGGCGGTGAGGGCGACGGCTGTGGCTGTGGCGGTGAAGGAATATAAGGCTACTGTGAAGATCGTCCAAGCGTGAGGTCCCCAAACTAATCCTAAGGCTATGGCTGCGACCCGCCCCCAAACTCACCATATCTAACATATGGCTGCTGCAACGAACCTCCAACCTCCCCGTACCTAACATTAGGTAGCGGATGCTGCATCGATCCTCCTTGAAAATCGGTAAAGTTAAAATATAGTGGAGGAGACTAGGAAGAGTGTCCAAACATGTACTGGTTCTGAAACTGAGGAGGTTGTTGCGACGGCACATGTGGCAAATACGGTGGAGGAGGCTGGTACTACTGCTGTGGCAGTGTATGAAGGTCGGGATGGGCAATGTTACTCTGAGAAGATGTACCACCGTCAGATTGTGGTGGCAAATACCTCTGCAGAAAACTATCAAACCGTGAGTCATACAGATTACTAGGTTGCTGAGGTACCACCATCTGAATCGTCTCATGCATTGCCTTCATCATCAGAGCCATAGTAGTCATATCTTCATTAGGCGTAAGAGCAGTATGTGCTTGGGAATGGCTTTGATCTTTAGAGCTGGAAGTTGTCTTTCTTGCCTTCCCTTTCACCCTATAACCCACTCCTCTTTGGTAGTCAGATCTCTCCCCGAGTACTTTACTTAGTACCTCGTATTGATTGACCTGGGATGAATCAACGCCAGATACATTAAGAGATCCCTCACTCTGCTGTTGAGTCTGCCTATCAAGATGTGACCTCTGAAGCTCCGCCATCATTTTTTCCTGTATAAAGATAACATTATAAACAAAAATTAGAAACATTAGAAACAAGAAAACAAAACTATTCACTTGCATAATCTTGTTGAGTTGTGTAACGCCCTGCTGCCTTAGAGTCGTTACTAAGTGAGTTTAAAATGTGCAATTAACTCGCTAATCGAGGTTTTAAGACAAAAGTGTAATTAAATCATAATCAGAGTCATAAACTTGAGAATAAACCTTTTATTGAAAATTTATAAGACATTTAACATTTGGGATCCCAAAAACATTGTCTAGAAGTATTTACAACTCAAAAATAATTAGAGTCGACTAAATGACAAAATTCAGGTTTTGTGCAAACATCTCCCGAAAACACCCCTAGCCGCGGCAGCCAGACAGACCGGACATGTACACGCCGCTCGTCCCGCTCGCCATACTCAAGGTTGATCGACTCTCCCTTTCCCTTTACCTGCACCATAGAGCACCCGTGAGCCGAAGCCCAGCAAGAAAACCCTCACAAGCATATAATAAACGCATATCAAACACCTAATATAAAATCAAGCCAACACGAGGTCATACATGTACGGCCATGCCGTCCCAGGCGCTTTACCAGGCCCTGGGTTCGCAGTCTAAACCATAAGGATATCCCAGGTATCCCTTGGGGTCTCACCCTGGCAGCTCGCACTCCGCGTGCTAAACATTGCACTCGGCCCCTTCCATTCTCGGTCTTCACCGTTCTCAGCCTTCGCCGTTCTTGACCTTCGCCATTCCCGGCCTTTGCCATTCCATCATTTACATACACATACGATAAAGCTAAGCAGAAATCTAAACACATATAAATTCAATCAAAGGGCCATGCCTCGCAACACAGTCATATAGGGCTAAGCCCTGCAACTCAATCATATAGGGCCGAGCCCTGCAACACATGCTCTATGGGAACAGGTAGTTTTCTTACCTGTGTCCCGAGCTTTCCAAGCACCGATGTCTCGAGCACAGTTCCCTAGTCCGAGCTTCGCCGAAACCCTAGTCACAACGCATTAACAATATCTATCCATCAAGTTCTAATCCATTAAATAGCTTTGAGTCATAATTCTAGTCTCCGAAACCTTGAATTCTATCAATCTGGGTGATAAAATCCATCCTGAGCCTTAACTATTGAATTCCCGAGCCTAAAACTCCTCTAGAACCCAAAAATGTACTAAGCGTCGTGACCCTAGGGACTCATGTCGCGGCCCCCAGCTCAACCTGAGGCCCTGCCTCAAAATAGCCCACACGCACCGCGGCCCTTCCTGAAGGTCGTCGCGGCGTGGCTCCAATTCCAGACACCCCAAGATCAAGGGGGTCGCGGCTCGACCCCTCGAGCCTAGAAAAACTCACCATTTTCACCTCAAAAACCAGTCCAATTATCCCCAAGATCAAGCCAACAATCTTAACTAATTATCACTGAGGTTATACTATAGATTCGACAGCAAAACCCAACAAAAACTCAAGCCAAAAACCTTATAAAAATCAAAGTTGAATCTTCATCCCTCCAACATGCAAAACTCTAATATTCAACCTAAAACCAACTGCAAATTAACACAACTCAGCATATTAAGAAGCTTACCTTGTACATAATTGAATCCACAACTCTGTTTCATAAGCTCCAAGCTTCCAAAACTCTAGCTTGGTTCCTAGCTTCAATTCCTTAGTTTTGGCTGGTTTTCTCCAAGATGTCACTAGGCCTTCAAGAGTGTAAGAAAACCAGAGCAAAGGAGAGGGAGTGGGTCGGTTAAGAAAAAGTCTATGGGTTTCCTATATTTTGTTTTATTTAACTTAAATCTATGTGGTTACCTCAAGGCTCGGGGTACCAAAAACGTCCCCGAAGGCAAAATGGTAAATTTTCCCAATATTCCCTCCTAAACATTCTAACCTCAAATATATCTCCAAATATTTAATTTCATAACCCGATAACCCCATAAGACATCTAATGACCGAAATACCCCTTGACTCGCCCCGAGTCAGATATTCATCCCCGTTGATTTCCTGGCTAACGGCTCCCTAGGACTGTCTCGAATCATGCTACACAAATATATCACAAGCATATCTCATTTATACCCTCAACGGGCTAAAATTACAAACAGCCCCTAATATTTAAACGGGGCCCACATGCATATTTAATCCAACTAAACATGCATCTCTATCACATATTCACATAAATTCACATATTATAATCGTAATTCACTTATTTCCCTCCAGGCACACTAATCAAGGCCCTAAGCCTTATTAGCAAATTTGGGTTGTTACAAGCTACCTCGTTGACAAAAGAATTTGTCGATTTTTTCATATGAGTATCCCTCCAAGTATCAACAACATGCGCATATGGGTTCTCCTATACAAATGTAAAAAATATGTTTTATAATGTGTTATTTTATAAAATTAAATTAACATCTTCACTTACATATTCGTGACGCTTAGCTGCCAACGATTTTGTGCCTTGTGTTGTTACATACTTCATTTTTTTCTGTTTGCTTGGTTTTTAGCGGAACGAGCCAAAAATCTTTCGCTCAAAAACAACTCACAAATATTCTTCAATGTCTCCTTAGTGCAATGGTCAAGTAGCTTAGAGAGGACATTCTCCCAATCTCCTGGTCCAGCGTAATGATTTTTGAAGTATTTATGTCTGATGTTCTTTCTCTCACGATATCTTTCGCCCATCTCCTTATATACAGCTGCCAGAACTGACTCACGTTGTGGATGACCGTCTATATTATAGTAATACTTCATTAAGAAAAATTAGATGACTTTGTAAATAATGGAAATAAATAATGTAAAGCACAAGATTTGTAATTTTTACCCTCATACGCGCAAGCACTTGATCCTTAAACTGTTGAGGTAAATCAGCAAAATCCAAGTAATGTCCCAGACACAAAATTGTAACTTGAGTGCCCAACATGCGAATAAAAGCTTGGTCCTCCTACCCAACCACTTTGTTCGTCATAGGATCAATCTCTAGATCCAATGGTTCACTAGCTTTTTTCCTTCGTTCTTCAAGAACATTATTACTAGCAAGGCCACAACATTTTTTTCTCGTCGGCGGGGCTTTAAAATTTATTAACAATAACCAGTATTAGTATTGTTGTTATATTTCTCTAACAATATAATTTCCAAAAATAATTTTGATATGAAATATTTAACCTGACTCACAAGATGATGGTACCCTAGAAGGATCTGGCGGGTCTCAACCACCACCATCTCCGTCTTGATAGGTTACTATATCAGCTGACATTATACATCATTTTAAAATTTATTAGTTAGTAACTAGCAGCAAATTAAATTAGAGGTATATCACATTCAATTCGTGTTAATAATACACTACAAAAAATAGGGGTTTTATGACTTTATTTGGGAGACATTGAAAGTCTACAATGTCTCCCAATTGGGAAGACGTTGTAGGCGGGGTCATTAGGTATAAGTCTCATGTCTCTCATTGGGAGAGGTGAGAGACTTCCCACGTCTCCCAGTGTAAGAGGTTGAAAGTCAAACGCTGACTTTCAACGTCTCCCAATGGGAGAGGTTGAAAGTCAACATTTGACTTTCAACCTCTCCTACTGGGAGACGTGGGAAGTCTCTCAGATTTAAAAAAAATTAAAATAAATAAATTTATAATTAATATTGATTTAATAATGAATTAAATTGAAATTATTTTAATATTAATTTAATAATTAAATAAATTGAAATCAATTTAATATTAATTAAAATTAAAATTGACATAATTAATAAAATAAAAATATGCAAGAAACACAAAATTTGTTAGACATATATTTGTTATACATATACAAGAAATACAATATTTGTTAGACATATTCAAAATTAACAAATATTGCATTGTGTATGAAGAAAGAGGTAAAAAAATAAAAAAAAAAAACCAAATACAATATTTGTTAGACATATTCAAAGTTAACAATTATTGCATTATGTATGAAGAAAGAGGTAAAAAATAAAAAAACCTATCAACGAGGTCGGTTACTTTGGATTATTGGTAACATATATGTCGCTCATTCTTATCGCAACTCATCAATTTGTGCCTTTGTATATGACGTACTTGTTCGCTGCAAAAAATATAAAGCAAAATATATTAATTAATTATTTGATTACATTTATATATATGGTTTCAAAAATAATTTGTAAATTTTAATTAATAATACCGTTCTCAAGTAAAGTCAGGGACTCGCATGTTCAATCAAATCCTTCAACATCCTCATTATGTAGTATCCACATGCCACATTATTTGATTGGTGTGGACACTAATTATTTGAAAGTATGAGTAATTCATTATTAAATTGAAGCTTGTTAAAAAATGCATACATATTATTCTACTTAATAATTATAAAAGTTCAAAAATTTAAGTTGTAATTACTTACCTGAGGTTGCTTAATGCGTAGAGTATCAGGGATCTTGACATCAGGAAGATTCATAGAGAAAAAAAATATTGAAAGCGCTGACGATCATTGATACAATCTCCTCACGGTTATTCAAATCTGAATTCACCGGATCACAACGATAAACATAATATGCATACGGTGCCAAAATAAGCAACATCCAATGTTCACTACATAAGAAAAACCAAAAACTTATAACTCAAATGTTAAACAAAGAAAGTATTGATATGGGTCGGAAAAATGACAACTTTTTAAACTTACCCATGGTTCCAAGGGACAAACTAACTTGTTCTTTTGATTTTATGTCATTGCATTGTTTGAACAGATTTTGAACATGATCGTCGAATGAACTCCCTTGAGTGGCTACACTATTAGGATTGACAAATAAAAACTTATTTTGGCGACCTTGTTGTACCACATATCTATAAATGAACCTAATACAAAAATATGAAAATTGTTATATGATTGAATAAATCAAATTAGAAAATTAAATGAACGAACTTTGTGAGATATATACCTCATGTAGCTGACGACCACTGTCTTCTCCTTTCGAGAAAAATGAAGTATGTCATTGTTAAATATATAACGGTGAGTCATATCCTGATCAAAAACTTCAGACTCTATGCCTAGATTGACACACTTTCCATCAGCCCAATGAGATACGATATTTTGTAATCATTCCAATGGAGTGTGGGGCAATTGTGGTGGAGGAGTTTGCGGTCGTCTTCTTTCTCGTGGTTGTTGTGTTGATGGAGCTTTTGGTCATTTTGATCCGGTCCTACTTGTAGAGGGAGCCTGTATACAACAATATCAACAATTAAAAAAAATGCAAACAAATAAATATAGAATTGTAAAGATAATTATGTAAAAATTTGGCATCACCTCATGATATATATCTTCAGATATAATGACCAAATCCTTAGGCCACGCTATTGGCGTCCCAATGGCTTGAGCAACTATGTACATGTCCAAATCAGGATATGCAAAAGGGAGAGGACAGATTGGCTTAATAACACTAGTAATCATAACTTGGTAGTTGTTGCCTGCCTCTCTTTCAATGAGTTTACCTGATGCAACAACATTTGAAACCGAACCAATTGCTAATTGGCATGCTTGGCCTTGCGCAAGAAACATATTATATACAAATAAGCATGTTGAAACAGTAAAGAAATTTATTTGGTTTCAGAATATTCAAGAAAGTTTAATTACCTCTTGCAAAAGCGGTTGTAGTGCAATAATTTGTTCTTCTGCTTGAGGCACTAGTGGGTCAGGAGTATAGTAGGATGCATGCGCTGGTGGCATTGGTGGGTCGGGCACATAGTATGATGGTGCTGCTGGTGGGAATCCAACGTTGGATCCCGACCCACTCTGTTAGGCCATGAATTTTCTCAAGAGCTCATCTTGTTGCTGAAGGCGCTCTTCTAGACGTTGTGCTTGTTGACGATGCTCTTCTTCTTATTTTCGAAATCTTTCTTCAAAATCCTTTCTAATGTCGTCATTCGAAGAAGAGGCTTTCGGTTTATTTTTCGTTGAGGTACATGTTAGAGTATTCCAGTATACTGTGCGGGACACACCGTGTCCTCCAGCCCTAACACGTCCGCGGGGCTCAGGAGTGCCCAATGCTCTCGTCAGCACATCATCAGGGCCATCAGGTGCCCATTTGCCATCAGCTGGGAGTTGTCGGTAATGATCTTGTGAAACAATATTCACAGAAAGTTATGTAACGACCCAAATTTACTAATAAGGCTTAAGGGCCTTGATTAGTGTGTCGTGAGGGAACAATTGAATTATATGTGATTCAATGATTAAAAGTATGTTATATGACTATTTGAATATCTAAGATGCATGACTATGTGTATTAGTATGCATGTAGGCCCTAATTAGGTTAGAAAGGGCATAATTATGAATTTGGCCCGTTAAGGGCATAACTGTATATATATGTGATAAATTGTCGAGACCACATTATTATGTGGATATATTTGTGATCTGTGACTCGAGACGATCCTAGTGAGCGAATTAGCGCAAAAGTCACGCCAGGGATTTATACCCGGCTCGGGGCGAGCCTGGGGGTAATTCTGGAATTTAGAGAATATATTGGAGTTCATTTTGACATTGGGGAACATAAAAAACCGAAGTTATTATGTAAAAATCGAAGTTAAAGGTATTTTTTTCATTAAAAAAAATATATTTATTTAATATTTATTATTAATTTTGTTTTTTTATAAAATAATTATTTTTTAAAATTATAATTTGCAATTATTCTAACATTAATAAATATATTTGAACATTCCAATAAACTTAAAATAAAATAAAATTCACACACTATATAAACTTAATGTACATATATATACACATTCAAACACAAATAAAATCTAAGCACCACATAAAAATCTAAAGTGTTCATACAACTAAACATGTGAAGTTCACCTAAGTAATTATTTGAAATATTGAAATTTCTTAAGTATTAAATATTTTTTTAAAAAAATCAGCAGAATTTCCCCTATAAATAGGACCACCCAAACTTGTTGACATTCAATTTACAACTAAAATTTGCAACAGATCACAGAGCAGACAGGCATAATCATGTGAAGTTTATCAGAAATTGGAAGAAAACCTCATACCGAAAAGCAAAGCTTAGTCTCCAATTACAATAGAACTTATGTTAATCCATTTTCATCTTGAATGCTTGCCTTGAATTTTGACAGTATCCATAAGTCGCCTAGTTCAAAGTAACCTTATCTAGTCAAGATGTATGATAAGGTTACTTCAAACTAGAGACTTATGGTTATCACTACAGCACACAAATTCTTGATATCCTATTCAAAACCTATCGCCAAACCTAAAAAGTTTGAATTATAACTTTGAATAAATACTACATATTTAAAAACATGTTCAATTAATAAATCCTATAAAATTGGGCAAAGTTTCAATAGTTTCTATAATATATCTCAATTTCATAAGTACCTATTAATTCAACATAATGAAACATAATAATCAACATGCATAATTTCATCCTTATACCACAACAATACACAAATTTCTCAGAATCTACTTCACTAATTTACAAACCTAATTTCCACTAAATTCAATATGGTTTAACTATAATTCTATAAATATGTACAATAGTAATAAATAAAAATAAATTTCTCCCTCAACTTAAAATTAATCTTCAAGCTAGTAATCACCAATAAAATACCAAATTACCTCCAAAACAATAACCGTCCTCAAAATAATATAAACAAAATTAAATATTATAATTATTGAGTTTATAATAACTAGTGCCAAACATTAAAGCATATTATACAAATAAAAATTTATTTTAACTAAATATTAACTGAATTTATTTTACAACAACAACATATCCAAATATTAAAACTATATTTTACAAATGAATATTTTTTTAACTAGATATTAACTTGATCTTTTTTTTTATTATAACAACATATTAACTTTTTTTTAACAACAACAAAATATGAACTTCATTAGTTTTCTAAATAATTATTCTAAATAAAAACATATTATAAAATACAAAAATAAATCAAATAAATTTTAAATTTAGTAATACATTAATATTAAATTGGATTAATAAAAAAAATTATCACAAACACATTTTTTAAGATTCATACATTCTTAAATAATCAAATACAACTCTAAAACATTATTGTCAACCATAAACACATATACATTATCAATATATTATAAAAAAAATATAAGAAAATCTGAAATAATGTATATATACAATAAAATCATGTAAACATCTATTTAACGATCAATACATAGTACAAACCTCAAACGTTTGTATAGAAGCTAAAAATCCATTGAAAAATCCAAAACAATGGGTATTTCCGACCACCACATGGCACCATTGTCAAGACACCATTTTTTTTCACTCAAAAGTGAAAATAACCAAGTTTCTATGACATATTTGAGTTTTCTAGCAAGATTGATGGAAGAAAATGAGAGAAAATTGTGCTAAATGGCGAAACCCTCGTTTTTCTCACGGTGGAAATGAAGGTTTTTGCTCTCTATTGGGGGGGTTTCAGCGTTTCAAAAATGAGGGAGAAGTCAAAGGGCTTAGGATATAAGCACCTTTAACTTCGACTTTTAGCAAAAAATTGAAGTTAAAGGGTAACATTTTAACTTTGGGTTTTTGCTAAAAACCGAAATTAAAGGGTTTCATCATTTTTCCCCCTCCGCCTATTACCCTTTAACTTCACTTTACGTAAATAACCGAAGTAATAGGTTAATTCCTATGAGTGATAAACAAAAAAGCGAAGTTAAAAGTCCATCAAAAGCTTTAACTTCACTTTTTATGTATTTCCCAACAATTCTATGTATAAAAACTGAAGTTAAAGCCTATTTTTGTTGTAGTGTGAGTATCTAAGGATGGTTTGTGTACCATGATGATATTGTATTTATAACTATGAATTTTAAACAATTTTTGAATAATTGTGATTGCCATGATTTTATGTGATTAGTTCTAGAAAGAGAATTATAAATAATTACATTTTATTTTCATAAAAGTGTCATTTCTTATTTCGTTGTTTGATTTCAAAGCATGTTAGAACTTGATTAATTATTTCGGTAATATTATTTCTAAAAAATAAATTATGAATATTAAACAAGTTGGTACACATGTTTGGATTAAAGTTTGGTATCCTTTGCCTATTGTTGATTTAAGTCATGATTAGTTTGTGAGTGTTGGTTTTGATTTCTGGGATAAGTATTGATGCATGATTTCCAATGGTTTTAAGATGTCAAAATTGTAGCAAGCATGTTAGGAAAATTACTAGGTAATTCGTTAAGTGTTAATAATGCTTGCTGAATTTTTGCTAAATTGTTAAGATATAAATGTATGATATCATAAACTTTGACATAGTTTTCAAGAATGGTCCCACATATGTGTGTTACATGCAAATGTAATTTTAAGCGTAATTATATGTTAATTGAGTAAGTCTAAGGTCCTTGCCTAAAGACCTTTAAGGTTGATATGTGTATCGACATTGTTTTTCATGATGTTATGTGTGACATGCAAGCATAATTTTGTGTATTAGTTATGCTAGAATCTAAAAAGTGTGCAACTTGTTATGAGATAGATGTCACAAGTGCATGACCCATGCACACGTGGAATATGTTTAGACCCGTTCTTGTATGTTTTACATGCTATTAAGACAGGTGTTTTGACTATTATTCTAGGCTTGTTGTGTAGTATTCCCGCTCTTATTTTGCTTGTACTTGAGGCAAGGAAGTTAGCTAGATTTCTATTTTGTTTTGAATGGACTCTAGTTATGCGATATGTATGCATTTTTTGTGTTTGCTTAACCTAGTGCTGCAACATTATAAAAGGCAGATGTGCCTAAGATTCTTGCCAAAAGGGTGCCAGAGAAATTCATGGACAAAAGGGTGCTAAGTGAATTATGGCCAAAATGGTGCCATGAAAATGACCAAAAGGAAGTCATATGTGATCATTGGACAATAGGGGTGCCATGATCTTATGTTGTATGCTTATGACTATGTTGTTGACCTTACGTTGCATGTTTATGCACATGATGCAAATGATATTATGGTTATGATTACAATCTTATGATGTACGATTATGCTTATGCCGCGAATAGTCTCATGTTTATAATTATGACTTATGATGATAGTGATTACTATAAGAAAAGTATGTTAAGAATGTAAGAGATCGATATGTCATTATGCTTGTAGGTCTTGATTGTACTTCCACACTGGACTCTTATCTCACCCCCTTATTTTTCCCCCTTGCAAGTAGAAAATAGATAGACTTGTTTGGCACGCATGGTGAGCTAAGCCAGTTTTCCATAAGTACGTATGTATGTTGCGGGGAGCCAGTGAACAAGGAAACGATCTAGAACACTGTAGTGCCTTGGAATCTTTCTTATGTTAATTTATTAGTGGGATGTATGTTTAGTTATTTTTTAAGACTGCATTAAACTCTCTTTGGTTTTGAACTTTGGTTCAAAACTCTGGATTTATTTCCAATAAAGTCCCACTGTGTTTTCAGACAAAGTTATGAAATCTTTTGATCTATTATTAAAACTAGTATTTTAATAAAATTAGGCAATTAGGAGAGTTATAACATAATGAAAATAGTATTAGATCAATATCATTTTCTTCTTAATTTAAATAATATATTTTTAATTTTATTTTATTATTTTTCTACAAATTAAGAGTACCTTATTTTAGTAACATTGAGTATTATTTACGCTGAAAAGAAAAATAATGGGAATATAAGTGTAACCGTAAACTTTGTGACAATTTTTCTCAACTGTAAATTATACACACTCTAATTTGGATAAATGTATTAAAAGATAGGGAGATTTTACAAGTCTACCTATTCTTGAGTACTCTTTCTCATGTGAATCTGGGAAAGCATATTATGCTAGCACTACTACAAAAACGGGTTTTTCCGACAGTTTTTAACTGTCGCTATTGAGCAATGACGACAGTCGAATAACTGTCGTATTTGTCTATGCCGGCGTAGGGGTAGCTACGCCGACAGTTAATAAGTGTCGTCGTTGCTGGCTACGTCAACAGTTAATAGGTGTCGTCGTTGCTAGCAACGCCGACAGTTAATACGTGTCGCTGTTGCTAGCAACGCCGACAGTTAATACGTGTCGCCGTTGCTGGCAACGCTAACAGTTAATAAGTGTCGCCGTTGCTGGCAACACCGACAGTTAATAGGTGTCGTCGTTACTGATAATGCCGACATTTATAAGTGTCTAACATTAAATTTATATATATAAATAATAATTTTTTGATATATATTTTTTAAAACTTTTAATTATATTTTTAACAATTGAAGTTTGATATAAATTTAAATAAAAAAATACTCACATAATCAATTATTATTACCATAACTTGTAAAAAAAATTATATTTATCATAATAAAAATTCATATACATACAAAATTTATTCATTCAATTTAAATGTAAATAATACATCAAATCCTCATGAGACTAAATAATTCTTAATAAAAATTTATTATAATTCTCAATAAAAATTCATTATTCTCAATGTAAATAATACATCAAATACTCACTGTACATAATTCTTACAAACAAGAAAGAAAATAATACCCAATAACTTGAAGAATTTCTTGTTGCCTTGGTTCTCTTATATAATTGTCTTGGTTCTCTTAAATATCCAAGTAGAGTTTTAGCCTACAATACATAATAAGCACAATTAATGTCAAACCAAAACTAAAATAAATAGAGAACTTGAGGTTGCAGAAGAAATAAAAAGGATGACTGGTTTTTAGTCACAAAAATGATTTATATAGAAGTTATATTTTTCTTATAAAAAAAGATAGCCTCATGGCTTAAGTAGTTAGTCTTAGTTTTTTAAGTAATATGCATAAGATTCTAAGTCCATAATACTTAGCAAGAAAAGAAAAGATAATATAGTTATAAATAAGAGCACCGAGAACATAAATATAATAGATCATTAATATGTAACATTAATATGTAACACAAGCATACCAGATAACATTTGTTAAAGTTGTTAAAGTAACACAACGAGCATACCAGACAAAATTGTTAAATTAACACAACAAGCTATGAATAAGCCTAATCCAAATTTATAAATCTAATTCACATTTGAAAGTCTACGCAAAATAGAAAATCATAATTAAGCTTGCAAAACAATTTTTTTTCATATGATATATAATTTAGTATACAATTAAATATGCTAAGTCGATTAGGAAGAGCATGCAACAAAGTTGCAAAGTAACTAGACAAGAGTACGTAAATTTCTAGAGAAATGGGCAGCACAACGACTGCAAATCGGACATCTCCAAATTTTAAAAACCTGCAAACAAGGCATATGACAATCCCAGAGCAATCCAATAAAATCACAGCTCAACTCATTATACTAATTAACTCTCAATATACTATGAACATACACAATTACATTTTAGTTTCTTAACTCGCAAATAATTTCAAAACTCAAAATAATTAAAATCTGAGAAAGGAATTTATACCATAGCGCTCGGGATTGTGCAACACAACGCATACTGATGGAGACTGATCTGGTGCACCTTGCATAACTGAAAAACCAAATTCAGGTCAAGAACAAGAACAACAAAAATAGTTCACAATAGAATATTGAAATTGGAGAACAAAAAATGAAAATGAATAGTATTTCGTGTAGCAGAGATTGTTCTTGAGAACTTGCAAGGCATCAGCATTGAACTTGTTTGTAGTGCACCAAATTTTTTTTTAGATTATTTAAATTTTTGTGATTTATTTTATTTAAATGTTAAGTGTGATGAATTTTTTTATTTAAGTATTGTTATTTTATTTAGTTGATTATTTGTTTTATTTGATTGTTTATTATTTTATTTAATTGTTAGAATTGTTTGGTATAATCTTTTGAATTTAAATTTGTTAATTGTTTGTTTGGTTAATTAATTTAATAAGTGAATAATTGCGTAACATGTTTATTTTACTATTAGTGTTACATTTTAAATAAGTGTGACAATTTATGTGATTATGTGAGTTATGGTTGAATGCACTAAGGTGCATGGTAGATAGTAATGCACTCTAGTGTTTTAGTGTGTGCTAGTACATGGTAATGAGGTGCACATGTGTAGATTTTCTACACACTCTTTCCTTTATGGGATTTATTTTAGTTAATAAAAAAAAGATAAATAAATAAATAAAGGAAATGGCTAGTGTGGACGTGTAGTGTGTGGTGTGTAGTGGGAAAAGGATTATTTTTTTTAGGTAATAAAATCAAAATTTGAAAGGCACTAGCTATGTTGGGATAGGAATGTGATCACCCTTTATTATTTTATATCTATTATAATAAAAGAAAAATGAAAGGGAATTAAAGGAAAATGGGGAAGAAAGGAAACTTACCATTTCCTCTTGATAGTGGCTTTATGGGAATGAGAATTTAAAAAGGGGATTAAGAAGAGATTAGGCCATTTGGCCGTGACCTAGAGAGGAGATAGAGAGAGAGAGAGGAGGCGAGCTAGAGAGAGAGAAAGCAAGGGCTGCAATATTTTCTAGAGAGGAAGAAGAAGAAAAGAAAGAGAAGGAGAAGAAGAAGAGGGTTTCGAACCCTAGGTAAGAATCTATTAACTAGTGTTTCACATATTTGCTTTTGGATCTTCCCCTCTTCTCTAATCTAAGGTTGATTTTGTGGTTTCTTTCTTTGGGTGTATGGTGTTTGGAAATCATCTATAGGTGACAAGAGATTTTCTTGTTATTGTGTTCTTGATTTTACAATCAAGAGAGGTAATGGTCTTTCTTAGCCTATATATTGGTTTTGATGGGTTTGTCTTTGATGTTTTTGATGGTGATGCTAATGGTTGATTATTGTAGGATTGATGATTATGATTTGTATATTTTGAGAATATGATTTGTTTAAAAAGGGTATCATGGTTTAATGTATAAAAGGGTTATGATGTTGATCTTTCTATGTATAATGATTAGTGGTAATTTTTGAATGCAAATATGGGGTTTCGACCTAGGCATACCTAAGGATTATCTAGATATTTTGTTTGATGTTGTATGATTTTCAATATATTAGATTCATGTTTTAGGACCTATGTAATATTGGTAAAATGATAATTGGCAATCTTGATATTTGGATCCATGAAATTTTGATAGGATGCATGTTATATTGTGAATGAATAAATTATAAGATGCATGAAAATAATGATAGAAACATGTTAGGTTAACATAAAGGCATATGTGAATATGGTGCTTATGAATTAATGTATGTTATTGTTATTGTTAGTGTCTTGTTGGATTTCATATGTAGATTCAATGGAATAAAGAAAAAAAAAATGGTTTTATAAGATTTCATGTGAATATGTTAGTAATATTATAATCATGTATATAATAAGAGTATGATGAGATTTTGGACATGTATGATTTTATGTGAAATTTTTTGGATAAAAGATGAGTTTCATGAGGAATTAAGCTTGCTGTTTTTTTGAAAATAATTGGGTGAAAGTTGATGAAAAGATGATTTGCATGCATAAGTAATGTCTTTGATGTTATGTTAATTATATGAAATTAAAAATGGGATTTTAAGTCTCATTAAAATGATATTTTACTCAAATAATTACCTACATAATTTTTATTGAATTTTTGGGATTTTAAATTGAATATGGTGATTTTTAATGATAAAAATAGTTGCTGGAATTTTTGTAAGAAAATATGAAGTGAGTTTCACTAAAATGAATTTAATGAGTTTTTGAAATAAATTATTTTTCCTAAGTTATAGTAATATTGAAAAATGGTATTTTTAATGGTATGAATGCATATTTTGATAAGTTATGATTTTTCCTTTATTTTGATTGAGAAAAATATTTAGATTCTATTTATTTGTGATTTTTTAGAAAATAAATGGTGGCTGAAAGTTTGTTTTAAAAAGGTTAAAAATTGTTATTTAATTGTCACATATAGATTTTGTTACATAAAACTAAGTCTTAAATAATTTAAATAAAAATATATTTTTCACATCATTTATATAACACAATGATAAAATTTATTTTTCTAAAGAAACATATTAAAAATAGGCATTTTAATTAAATCCAAGCTTTTTGGTTAATTCTTTGTAATTTGAGATTTATAAATGAAATTGTCACATATTTTATTTTTAAGCTAAAATAAAATAATTTTATAAAATAAAATAATGTTTTGAGAAATTTAATCAACATAGAAATTTTTAAGAAAAATAAAGCATGTAATATGTCTATTGATTTTAAAATAATAAAAGTATGAAATGTAGAATTATCGTTTTTGAAAACGTCTATATTACGCAATGTTCCCACGTATGCATGTTACATGCAACTCCACTTTTACGTCCAAAATTATGTTTATTATTCAACTATGTGGTTTTTATAAAACGATCATGCATGTAAAATAGATAAAACAAGCATTATTCTTTTCATGGCTTTATGTGTAAAGTTAAGAATAATTGCATGTTAAGTGTAACGGTTATTACGTGTGCATGGCCCATGCATACATGAGTTGTGTGAAATGGCAAAATAGTAATTTTATGAACCTAAGAAATGTTATTTTGATAATGATATAGGCTCGTTGAAAGATTGTGAAAATTCTTAGCTTGTTCCTGAGGTAAGGAAGTTAGATAGATTCTATGATTTTATGCTATGAATAGTAAGACTATTGTGTGAATAAATTGTTATGAATTATGAATGTCATAACGTAATGATATGTTGAATGTGATGTGTATGGATGTTAGATACATCAAACCAATTACGATGTCAGATACATCAAACAGATTACGATGTTAGATACATCAAACAAATTACGATATCAGATACATCGAACGAGTTACTAAGGACATTGAGACGTAACTCCTAGGGCGGACGCGCCAAGATTATTCAAGGACTAGTGATCTCCTGTTTACCTCATAGGGTGACATGGACAACTAGCGATCCATGCTCATCATGTATGCTGTATGTTTGTGATATGATGATATGTCACGATTATGTTATGATATGATGATATGTTACGATTATGTTATGATATGATGATATGTTACGATTATGTTATGATATACCATGATGTTTGAGATGAACGTTAGTGTTTGTTTTTGTTGTATTCTTACTTGCTTATTTGTTTGTACTTCCTTACTGGGCTTTTAGCTCACCCCTTATTTTCCTTTCAGGTAGCAAATAGGATTTCTTTATGGCACGCGTGGTAACGTGAGGAGTTCTTTCATCATGGGGTGTATGGCGTGAGGTAATCTTATGGACAGAAAAACGATCAATGTAGAACGCCATTTAAATTATGTTTTGTTTTTAAGAGACTTTGCTAATTTATCAGTAAGACTCAGTTATTTAATTTTTTTGGTTTTCTTTGAAGTTTGCATAAAAATCTATGCTTTATTTTAAAACTTGTGGCACCAACTTGCATGGTTTTAAACAAGTCCCCTGAGACTTTGATAATGAATGTTATTCTTTTATAAACTATGTTATGCAAATGTTTTGTAAGTATTAGTCTATGGCGTTCTTTACATTGTTCTCATCAAACAAGACATGGTAATGTGTGGGGCAGCTGGTTCCCTATAAAGGTTTATAAGAAAGAACTTTCATTAATATTTCCTGTTAATAAATAAAGATAAGTTTCTAACCGTTTGTTGAAACAAAAGAGAAAGCAAAGCATAGATAGAGGCAAGCATGCCCATTATTTTGATTGAAACAAATAACAGTGCAACAAAAACATCTCAAGTCTTCAAACAAGGATAATGTTAATTCTGAAAGAAGAGGCAAATCGCAGACCATTCATCAACACATCCCAAACCTATTCATCATTTACACACCAATCAGAAACAGTTTATAAAATCCAAGTATTTGACCTTCGGCCATGACCAAGTATTTGTTAAGATTATGATATTATATATGAATACCAAAGTATATATATATATATATGAGATTATGATATTTTCATATTTTTAGTAATAGAAACTTAAAAATTTAGCAAAAAATTAATGTAACATTGGAAACTCAAATAATATACTTACTCAATATTAGAAAATAAGACTTCATGGAATTCAAATTTATCTAAACCCTAAACACATACACAAACTAATGAATAATTAAAAGAAAATAATTCAATAATTAAAGAATTAAAAGAAATTTTTATCAAGTAAATTGAGTGCAAAGAAAAACAAAAGTAAATTTGCTATTAACCTCACTGCCGAGAACCCACCCACAGCCGAGATGCCGCGAACCCCACGCCTTTTATTTGCTTTAATAAAAAAAATACAAATTAAGAAAATAAAATAAATATACAAAACAAAACTAAGAATAAAAACACTAGCTCAAAACTAGTTTCCAGAGTTTAAGAATGACTGAATATGTATTTGGAGAAGAGAGAGAAAGTTTGTTATGCTGAATATTCTGTATATTGTACATGTTATTACAGTACAGTGAGTAAGGGTCTATATATACACTTAAGAGAGGACCCTATATTAGTTAGTATTTACACAATATGCACTAATATATACATAATTACATCTGGTGCTTATCAGCCCCCCTCAAGATCAACGGGCTAGTGAGCTTGGTTCGAAGAGACTGAAAAGGGTGAGAAGCCAAAGGTTTAGTCAAGCAATCAACAAGTTGTTCTGCAGAAGGAACAAAGCGTACATGAAGAGTGCGAGCAGCGACACGTTCCCGAACAAAGTGAAAGTCAATCTCGACATGTTTAATGCGAGCATGTAAAATAGGATTGGCTGTCAAATAAGTAGCACTAAGATTATCACAGCAAAGAGTAGAAGGAGCAGACAAAGGAACACCAATATCATGAAGAAGTGATTCAAGCCATGTGAGTTCAGATGTGCCATTTGCAATGCTGCGGTACTCGGCCTCGGTACTAGAGCGAGAGACGACCTTTTGCTTGGAGGAGGACCACGAGATAAGATTGGAGCCAAGAAAAATACAGTAACCGCTGGTGCTGCGACGATCATCGGGGCAGGAGGCCCAATCCGCATCAGTGTAGCAGAGAAAAGAAAAATCAGGGGAAGCCTGAAACCAGAGTCCATAGTGAGGAGTACCCTTGAGGTAACGTAATAAGCGTTTGACAGCAAGCCAATGCACGTCAGTCGGATGATGCATAAACTGACAAAGCTTGTTAACGGCATAGGCGATGTCGGGACGAGTCATAGTGCAGTATTGGAGAGCACCAACTGTGTTGCGATAGAGTTCCATCAATAAGAGGGATGCCAGTGTGAATAGAGAAGGGAGTGCCAGTAACCATGGGGGTAGCAACAGGTTTAGTGTCAATCAAATCAGTCCTAACCAACAGGTCATGAATGTATTTAGCTTGGGATAAATGGAGACCATGCGGTGTGCGAACAACTTCCAGGCCCAAGAAATAATGCAGAGGACCAAGGTCTTTAAGGGCAAAACGCTGCTGCAATGCTGTAATTAAGGCAGTGAGAGCAGTGAAAGAACTCCCAGTCACAATGATATCATCGACATAAATAAGAACAATGGTGGTGACACTTGCGGTGCGATGAAGAAACATGCTGCTGTCAGAAGTTGAAGCCGAAAAACCCATGGACAGTAAGGCATGAGTGAGCTTGTGAAACCAAGCACGGGGAGCCTGCTTCAAGCCGTATAATGATTTATGAAGTTTACAGACAAGATGAGGATTGTGTGTATCAATAAACCCGGGAGGTTGTTGCATAAAAACCTCCTCAGAAAGATCCCCATGGAGAAATGCATTGGAAACATCGAGCTGTCGGATCTGCCAATTAAAAGAAACAGCCAGAGAAATGACCAATCGAACCGTGGCTGCCTTGACAACAGGGCTGAATGTCTCAAAATAGTCCAGCCCCTCTGTTTGGTGATAACCTTTGGCCACTGAGCGGGCTTTGTACCTGTCAATACTACCATCAACCTTAAGCTTGAGTCGATAAACCCATTTACACCCAATAATAGTAACATTAGGGAGAGGAGGCACCAATGTCCAAGTCCCATTGCGATGAAGTGCTTCAATTTCAAGAGACATAGCATGGCGCCATTCAGGAGACTTGTTGGCCCGAGCAAAGGTTTGAGGTTCAGGAACTGAACCTGCATAAACACTAACAAACACCCGAGGCTTATGAATGCCTGCTTTAGCTCTAGTAGTCATCGGGTGAACATTAGTAATAGGGATAGTATGTGCATCAGATTGGTCAGGTAAATCTACTATCACTGGTGCAGAAGGAGGAGGGGAGGAAGGAGAGAGAGAAGAAGAAGGAGGGGAAACAAGAGAAGAGGAGGTAGAAGGCAGTAAGGAAGAAGGCGAAGGAGAAGAAATAGAGGGAGAAGAAGAAGGAGGAGGAGAAAGGGGAGGAGAAAGAGAGGAGAGAGTGGGAAAAGGTGCTGGTGGAATCGAAAGAAAACTAGAGGACGAAGAAGTGGGAGAAGTAGTAGAGGAAGGAGAAGAAAAAGGAAAGGAGCATTCATTGAAGACAACATGACGGGAAACATAGACACGAGAAGTAGTGGGATCAATGCAAGAGTACCCTTTGTGTTGAGAACTATAACCCAAGAACACACATGGCTTAGAACGCAGCTGTAATTTATGATCGTTATAAGGGCGAAGGAAGGGAAAACAAAGGCAGCCAAAGACTCGAAGATGAGCGTAAGAAGGTGGTTTATTGTATAAAAGAGAATAAGGAGATTGATGATTGAGAATAACCGTAGGCATGCGATTAATTAAGTACACAGCTGTTTGAAAGGCATAAGGCCAGTAAATGAGGGGTACATGAGCATGATGCAAGAGGGTTAACCCGGTTTCAACAACATGACGGTTCTTTCGCTCGACACGCCCATTTTGAGCGGCAGTATGGGGACAACTGATGCGTAACATGACACCAATCTTGGAGAAAAAGGAGGCAAGGGGTCGAAACTCACCCCCACCATCAGTTTGGACCTGTTTAATTTTGGTATCAAATTGACGCTCTACTAAAGATTGAAAAGTGAGAAAAGTAGAGTAAGCTTGATCCTTAGTTTGTAAAAAATAAATCCAAGAGAACCGTGAGAAATCATCAACAAGTAGTAAAAAATAACGAAAACCAGAGTGTGAAACAACAGGGGAAGCACCCCAAAGATCCATGTGTATTAATTCAAAAGGTGTAACAGCTCTAGAGTGTGATACAGTAAAAGGGAGTCGATGACTCTTAGCTAAATGACATGAATTACAAAAGAAATTAGAGGATGATGACGGAGCTGGAAGGTCACACGACTGGAGAACTTGAGATACGATAGTAAAGGTGGGATGTCCAAGGCGAGAGTGCCAAACAGAGATGTCAGAGGTGCGGGCAAGGAAGACTTGAGGAGAGGAGGAGGTATGTGGAAGAGGCTCGGGAGCAAAGGAGACTCGATAAAGACCTCGATCAAGTAGACCCCGAAGGAGGATATGCTTGGAGACCTGATGCTTGACAAGAAAATAAGAAGGGTAGAATTCAATATAAGCATCGTTGTCTTGACACAATTTGGTAACACTTATCAGATTATGAGTAATAGCAGGGGAATGAAGAACATTGTGTAATGTAACAGAGTTAGAGAGGTTTAACTGACCAACATGAGCAATAGGCAAAGTCTTACCATCACCTACTTGAACCTGTTCAGGGCCCGAGTATGGAGAAGCAGAGGAAAGGGCAGAAACATTTGGAGTGAAGTGATGCGTAGCCCCGGAGTCCATGAACCAGGCGGGGTCCGAGAATGTAGAAGCGGAAGCATAGAGGCCAGCCATGCCTGAGGGAGACGAGGAAGCAGTGCTAGGAGTAAGAGTGGTGTTGAAATTCCTCGGTTGAGAAGATGGCTGATAGGTGAGATTAAGCTTGTGATAACAGACAGCAGCACTGTGGCCCAACTTGCCACAAATTTGACATTGAGAACGAGAGCTAGAGGAGGAGGAGGAGAAGGGTGGTAACCACGGTGGAAGGTGGTGAGATGGACGAGAGGGAGGTTTGCCAAGAACACTGGAAGAGGAAGAGGAGAATCTGTGGGAGGAATGGGTGTGTGGGGATTGATGGGAAAAATGAGTGTGAGAGGAAGAACGAGGGGGATATCGATTTGGATGGTGAGTGTTGTGAGCAACATTTGCTTGAATGATGGGTAATTGTTCAGTAGCAGATTGCCTTTCAAGGCGAAAATCATATTGCATAAGAAGACTATGGACCTCCTCAGGACTGGGTTTGTCAGATCTAGTGATAATAGACGAGACAATAGGATTATAATCACGATCAAGACCACGGAGTAAGTAGATGAGATGGTCTCGGTCTGAAACTGGGTCACCAATAGCAACTAAGGTGTTGCAGATTTTCTTGAATCGCTGGAGATAGTCAATCATCGAGAGGCCTCCTTTCGTAATGGTCTGAAGAGAAGTGCGGAGCTCAGAGATATTGGACATCGATTGGGAGGCATAAATGTGTGCGAAACCATCCCATATATCTTTAGCAGTGTTGTAGGAAACAATTTGAGAGAGCAATCCTTCAGACAAAGAGGCATATATCCAGGACATCAAGAGGCGATTGTACCTGTTCCAAGTGATATAGGCTGAATCAATAGTAGTGGGATCCGTAGGGGAGTGTTTGGCAGGGAAGGAAACGGAGCCGTCGAGAAAACCTTCAAGGCCATGAGCAGCAATAACATTAAGGAGTTGATTGCGCCAGATGAGGAAGTTGGAGTTATCAAGCTTGACAGAAAATGGTTGATTAACAGAGGGAAGGGTCGGGGCGGAGGAAGAAGAACTGTTTGGAGTGAAGGGAGCTAAGGGGGAAGACAGGGAAAAGGGGGAGAAAGAAGGGACAGGTGTGGTAACACCAAAGGTGGAAGAAGGAGAAGGTGGAACCGGCGAGTCGATCGAACCGGTGGAGGTCGAGGAGAACGAAGGCTCTGATGCCATGACTGAATATGTATTTGGAGAAGAGAGAGAAAGTTTGTTATGCTGAATATTCTATATATTGTATATGTTATTACAGTACAGTGAGTAAGGGTCTATATATACACTTAAGAGAGGACCCTATATTAGTTAGTATTTACACAATATGCACTAATATATACATAATTACATCTGGTGCTTATCAAAGAATAATATCTAAAGGAACAACCAAAGTCTAACCATGTCTCAGTGCGTTCCCAAATATAGCAATACTCAACTAACAACCAACAAGCAACAAACACTAGCTCAAGCATAATTCATTAAACTTAAGCAGCACCAGCAAATAGATCTACTTTCAAAGCATCAAAAATTATTTTCTCAATGATTAAATTAAATGCCACAGCAGAAGATTTGAATGAATACCAGACAATTCCCAATGAGAGACATGTTAGGTGTAGACTAGAAAATACATCATTTAGTAAGCAAAGAGTTTGTTTAATCTCAATAGTCAATTGGCTATCAAATTACTTTTCCATAAGCTTAGCTTTCAAAGAATATATAAAATAAGGAAAAGAAATTGAAGGGGGTTTTCCTCTTTTTTTTTAAATAAAAAAAAAAACCAAGAGAGAAATTTGTCTTCATAAGTCATCTTCACAAATATGAAAAAGAAAATGGAGTAATTATCGTAAATAGGGAAAAAAAAAAAAAAGCAAAGTAGTTACCATAATTTTCAGTTGTAACAATAACAAAAATTAGATATGGAAGGGTATATAGAAAATAAATAAGCTAGTTGCAAGAATCTATTTATTCTGCAACATCCAGGCAACAAAAGCCAATGGTTCAATCAAGCCTACTTCCTTTTATAGCAATACTCAACTAATAACCAGCAAGCAACAAACACTAGCTCAAGCATAATTCATTAAACTTAAGCACCACCAGCAAATAGATCTACTTTCAAAGCATCAAAAATTATTTTCTCAATGATTAAATTAAATGCCACAGCAGAAGATTTGAATGAATACCAGAAAATTCCCAATAAGAGACATGTTAGGTGTAGACTAGAAAATACATCATTTAGTAAGCAAAGAGTGTGTTTAATCTCAATAGTCAATTGGCTATCAAATTACTTTTCCATAAGCTTAGCTTTCAAAGAATATATAAAATAAGGAAAAGAAATTGAAGGGGGGTTTTCCTTTTTTTTTTTTTTTAAATAAAAAAAAACAAGAAGAAAGAAGAAATTTGTCTTCATAAGTCACCTTCACAAATATGAAAAGGAAAATGGAGTAATTCTCATAAATAGGAAAAGAAAAGCAGAGTAGTTGCCATAATTTTCAGTTGTAACAATAACAAAAATTAGATATGGAAGGGTATATAGAAAATAAATAAGCTAGTTGCAAGAATCTATTTATTCTGCAACATCTAGGGCAACAAAAGCGAATGGTTCAATCAAGCCTACTTCTTTTTATTATTGTAGAATATGAGAATAAAATCTTACAATGCTTGTGAATATCAATAACACGCAAAAATTCATAAACATTACTATGGTTCCTCAAACTTTAGCGTTTGGTTAGATTCCAAACTCCCAGAGTAAGTTCTCTGCCCAGATATCTACAAGTTGAGTATTATTAGCAATATTTTGACTTCTAATTTAAATTTTGAGGAGATCTAAATATAAACTAAAGTTAACTATGAATTAAAAAAGCCTAATTCTTGCAAATGGCTTGCCATTTCTGTCAATTAGTATTAAATAATAACTCCGGATGAGTTACATTTTGACTTTGCTATTTAATTTTCTATGCTCTGTGCTCTAACACAGTTAGAAAACCTTGATGGGTAATAAGTACTGATGCATCTAAACAAATCTATCTTTGAACTAATGGTAAAAAAAAACCTATACCCATCGTAAGTTTATAAACACAGAGATTGCCTCATGAATTTGAAGGCAAATAACTCCAAAATTTGGAGAGAGATAGAAAGAGATAGAGACCTTACGGGTCAATCCATGAGTAGAAGCCAGAGCTCCCTCCAATCCTACATCCAAAATCCACCAACTGCTTTAGTTTCTTCTCCTCCAAATCGATTGTAGCAAATCTGAGGACCTCCTCGATCATGCGAATCCAGGCAGCTTGTGATTGAAAAAGATAGATATAGGAGGAGTTAGCACAAAGTAGACTCAATTGTGTCAGTTCTAATTCCCAATACAGAGACTCATAATATATATATATATATAAACAATATATATATATGTACGAGATGTGAACAGGCTTGGCGTTGGGTTTGGGTTCAAGAATGGAGTTGAGTTGAACGCCAGTTTGGGTTCAAGCTAGGAGATCATCTCGGCTCTACTTTAGGGGAGAAGAGGCATCTGGGATCGACTTTAGGGAGGGAAGAGGCATCTGGGCTCAACTCGGCTTTAGGAGATCAGCTCGTGGTTCGCATCTGGTTCGCCTGGTTTGAGTTGGATTGCAGATTGCAGAGGAGAGGACAAGCGTAGGGAGAGAGATTGCAGAGGAGGCTAGCTCGGCGTAGGGAGAGGGATATTGCAGAGGAGAGGAGAGGCGTAGGGAGAGAGAACAACTCCTTATATAACTGTGGTTTGGGTATGGGTCTCTCAATTGGGGATTCTGTGTCTGGGGTTTGGGGGTTTCCGAGTATGGGAAATGAAATTTTTTTGGTGAGATAGAGAGGAAGAATGTGAAGAATATTGAGAGGGAAATGAAATTTTTTTGGTGGTTTTTTATTTGGTTTCGCGCGAAACAAGAGGGTTTGTCTAAAATAATTTTATAAATATATATTTACATAATTTAGTATTTTTATTAATTTTTTTACAATATTTTTTAATTAATAAAATAACTTTATAAATATATTAAAGAATAATATAGTTAATTTTATAAATATATTAAAGAATACTAAATTTAAATTTTGATATAAAAATTATTATAAATACAAAAGTTAATAATATGAAAAATTTAAAAACAAAAAAAATATAATTTTAAAAGTATTTAATAAATACATCATTTTTATAAATATATATTTACATAATTTAGTTTATTTTTAAAATTATACCATTTATTAATTTTAATTTTAGATTTTTTATTTGAATTTTAGCGACATTTTATGACTGTCGGCATTGGCTTTTACTAACTGTCGGCGTTGGGGTCAATAGTGACACATTTTAACTGTCGGCATTGGTCTCAAATTAACTGTCAGCGTTGGGGTCAATAGCAACACATTTTAACTGTCGACATTGGCCTCAAATTAACTGTCGGCGTTGGAATCAATAGCGACACATTTTAACTGTCGGCGTTGGAATCAATAGCGACACATTTTAACTGTCGGCATTGGCCTCAAATTAATTGTTGGCGTTGGAATCAATATCGACACATTTTAACTGTCGGCATTGATCTCGAATTAACTGTCGGCATTGGGGTCAATAACGACAGTCAAAAGCAAATGTGACATTTATTAGCTGTCGGCGTTGGTCTTTATGCCTACAATTTTTAACTATCGGCGTAGAGTCCCGCTAAGCAATTACGACAGTCAACAGAGTTGACTGTCGTGGTTGGGTGTCGGGAAAGCCCAATTTTGTAGTAGTGTAGAAAATTGTTGTTGAAAATCATATTATGTTAGAAGACGGGTACAAGATTGATCTTAAAAATATTTTGAAGAGTGTTGATGAAGACAAATAAAACATACACAAAATTATTATTCTATGTTAGATTATATATGGAGCAATATGAATATATATATATATAACTAAAAAAACTTAAATATTTTATTAGTGTTGACAAAATAATTTGTTGTATGTTCTGTTATAAGATAATAATTTTTATTAGACTAGGGTTAGGTGATATCTACCAATAGTATTTTGTAATATTTACATTTGTATGAAAACTGGTATTTTCCCAACAAACTTTGAAAATATCCGTGGTAGTCAGTATTTACACCAAAAATTTGAGTTTAAAACCAAAACTCTAAGATCCAATACAAAGATAAAAATTAAAAATTAGATTTGTATTTAAGGTTTTGTAGCTATATACAGGGCTAAGAATGTGAAAACAAAATATTCAGAACTGTTTCAATATATTATTTTCGTTCAAACATTTAGCAAACATTTACTCGCTTAAAAATTAAAACCTCTATTTGCAATTTCTAAAAACCAAAATACACATAACCATTTTAATTGTAGATAAGAAAATAGATTTTATAATTTTTAAAATAATTTTTTATATTTTTAATTTTGAATTAATTTTTATTTTTGAATTATACATGTGACCACAATGGATAGAACCTAACAAAAGTCCCACAACTCAATAATTTGTATAATTCAAGAGGAATTTTTAACAATGCTGAAAATTCGAAAGTACGATTTGATAGTAGTAAAAGTCTGGGGGCAAAAATTCTATTATTCTAATAATTTTACTAATAAAAATTGAAAATACTCATAATATGTAAAAGGTATTTTTTTTATTTCTCATTTTTATATATTAATTATTATATAAATTTTATATTATAATATGTAAAATTTTGTTTCAAATATAAAGTTATAAAAATAAGTATTAATTATTGTATTTACGATTATAATTGTATGTAACTAAGTTGTTATTATTAAAATTTCGAAATAAAACAATAAGTTAAAAAATAATATAAAAAGGATTTTATAAATGGAAAGTTATCATTTTGGCCCTAGTGTTTTGGCTAAATATGTGTTTGGATCCTATATTTTGCTAAATTATATTTCAGAACTCGTGCTTTACAAAATAGATCTAAATAGTACCCTGAACCCAATTTTGGTCAAAATAATTTCAAATATAATATTTCATTATTTCCTACTTGGACGCCTTATATGCTTCTCTGAACTCATTCAATTACCGATGACCCAATAATTGATCTTATATTTGAAATTATTTTGACTGAAATGCTCAAGAGTGTTAATACATGCTAATTTGTTGTATCTGTTATCCTAACTGCCTTAGCTTAAGTTTGTTAGGTTTTGTTATTTCTTGTACTAGTTTTTTCTTGGTTTTCCATTGTATTATCTTATTGTATCTCTTCAGATTTGCTCCCTATATATACATAGCTTGGCTCCTGATTTCACACACTGAATCAGAGTCAATTTCTCTTCTTACTTTCTCACATTTACATGGTATCGGACCCTACCATTCCTATTTCCGCAGTTATGTGATTCTTCCAAAAAAAAATTCCTTTCCTTCTCTGCTTCAATGGCTTCCTCCAATGATTCTCAAAATTCATCTGGCACTCCTACTACTCTAACTGCCTTCAATGGCCTCTCCACCCAAAAACAACACTTCTTTGCATTATCCCATGCCCTAAATCACAGTCTCACCATAAAACTTGATCGCACCAATTATCTCCTTTGGCACGCCCAAATGGATAAATTTCGCCTTCGCAAACATCATTGATGACTTTCTTGACAGTACCAACACTGCTCCATCTCCAACGATCTCTGGCTCGACTGCTCCCAATCCTGACTTCATCGACTGGAGGAAGAAAGATCGCCTCATTTTGTTATGGATTTACTCCTCTGTCACACCAAAAATCATGGCACAGATCGTCAGACACAACACCAGTGCCGCGACTTGGGATGCTTATCGCAATCTTTACTCTACTTCGTCGAATGCTCGCATAATGCAACTCCATCTTCAACTCCAAACCCTCAAGAAGGGTTCTTTACCGGTTATGGAGTATGCTCTAAAAATCAAGAGCCTTTCAGATCAACTCACAACTTTTTCTAAAAAAGTTTCAGAGAGGGATCATGTACTCTATCTCTTAGCTAGTTTCAATGCGGATTACAATTCATTCTTCATCTCTATTACATTGAAATCAAAGTTCGTGCCATTTCAACTAGTCATGAGTCTTCTTCTAGCTCATGAGGCTCGTTAGCAACAAAATTCAGTAGATGAATCTTCTGTCCTCACCGCAAATGTCACCTACTGTCAACAACAACAATCAAGAAATCAATCTTACAACAGATCTCCGAGTAGTCGTGGCTACACTCCTTTTTCCACTGGTTGAGGTAATGCTACAGGTCGTGATTCTTCCAATGGCCTCAAAGTGGTGTGTCAACTCTGTCAAAAGGCTGGACATAATGCTTTTTAGTGCTATCGAAGATTCAACCCAAATCTGCCTACTCCAACTTAATCACCTGCCACTTCCTCTTCAATGCAAGCTCTTATAGCAAGTTCTAGTACAATGGGGGATGAATCTTGGCTTCTTGGCTCGGGTGCATCTCATCATCTCACCCTAATGTAATAACATTGACTCCTCCACACCCTACTGATCAGGCATAGATATGGTGACAATTGGTAATGGACATAAACTCCCTATTTCTTCTTTTGGCAATGCTTCATTCACACTTCTAAATCTTCCTTTACTTTGAACAACGTTTATCATGTTCCTCATCTTTCTACTAATCTACTTTCAGTTTCTAAATTCTGTCTTGACAATCATGTTTTTATTGAATTTCATGCTAATTCTTTCTATGTTAAGGACCTGCACTTGAAGAAAACTCCTCCTCGGGGTTCCCTTGATCGAGGCCTTTACATTAATCAAGCTGATTCCACTCTACCATCCTCAACTCAATCATTCCATTCAAAGAAATATTATGCTATTTTTCCATATGCTTTATGTTCTAATGTTTAGTTCACTTCTGTACCCCAGAAACCAGCAGCCATTTGGCATGCTAGGTTGGGACATGTTCATTCTCAAATTATAAACCATATTTTACAAAAATGTAATATTCCTCTTTCATATAATAATACAATGTGTTCTTCTTGTCAATTAGCTAAAAGCCACAGGCTTCCTTTTTCCATTTCTAATTCACATGCTACTACTCATTTACAATTAGTTCACACTGACCTCTGGGGTCCTGCACCTTACACTGCTATTGATGGTTCTAAATATTTTATTATCTTCCTAGATGATTTTTCTCGTCTCAATTGACTCTATCCATTACATACAAAAGACCAAGCTCTAAATGCCTTCAAGAAGTTTAAACTTTTCACTGAAAACCAATTTTCCACAACGATAAAAACTGTACAATATGATAATGGGGGGAATTTAAAAGCTTCATTCCTTTTCTTGATTAATGTGGCATTTGTAGCAGTTCTCTAGTCTCCATACCTCGGTACAAAATGGTGGAGTAGAAAGGAATCACAGACATGTTGTGGAAACAGGCCTAGCTCTTTTAGCTCATACTACTCTCCCTTTTCATTATTGGTTATTTGCCTTTAGAGCAGCTATATATCTGATTAACAGATTACCAACTAAAGTTTTGGGGCTCATCTCCCCATATCAAGCTCTTTATCATAAGTCTCTTGACGATTCTCTATTTAGGTCATTTGGATGTCTTTGTTTTCCTTGTTTGAGGCCTTATCATAAAAATAAACTACAATATTAATCCTCTCCTTGTATTTTTTTGGGCTATAGCATCCAACATAAAGGGTATCTCGGCCTTGATCCAAATTCTAGTAGAATTTATACTAGTCGTCATGTCATTTTTTATGAGACTTCTTTTCCATCCTTGTAATATTTTCCTTTGCATTTCATTTTTTGTGGTAATTTTGGCCTGTGAGGTCAATTTGGTAATTTATGTTGATGCATATGTGAATTATTAATTTACTAAATACTCCATATTTAAGTAAATTAATGTTGACATGAATCTCTTTAAAAAAAAATAAAACTTTTATTGAAAAAAACATGAATTAACACATTTTTACAAATATGCAACTCGAGATCTCGATATTTCAAATAAAACTGTTTTACATGCACATCGTAAGTAAAATTAATGTTTAATAAACAACATAAAACCAAAGGTTAAAGGATTTTATAACAACAATGCATAAGTAACACCCTTTTAAACCCCCGGGTCAACCAATCACGACATGCACACATCAGACCGAGCCTAATCTAACTCATCGCCTCATCTGCTACACGTTTGCCCTTACCTGCAACATAGAGTACTTGTGAGCTAACGCCCAGCAAGAAGAGCTGTGGTGGTTACAACACCAAAGCCCAAACAAAAAACATAAACATAAAATATAACGTAGTTCAAACTATGACAACCTAATTCGTATACTATTCATAATCTATACCTTAACATAAATAGAGTTCAATAATAATTCATATCGTATCATATCATCTCATCGTACAATCGTAACACGTATTAGCGATGTCACACCAGTCGTAAATCAGTGCTAACCTGGTCAAGTGTGCAACTAAGCACGAGAAACATAAGCATCTATTTTATTATAAAGTACACATGCATTTTCATCACGTAAGTAGGTCACACAAGTATACAAAAAACAAACAACGTAAGCAAGTATTGATAGTTTATAGTAGCGAGTGGCGTCCCACCCTAAACCTCCACGGCCTCAGACACTTACCTGTTCCGATAACTACCCTGTCCAACATCTTACCAAACACCAAACAATGTCATAACATAAACATAGGATATAGCAACTCTACTCAAGTGTATTCATACCAATGTCAATGTAAGCATGCAACAACATACATAAACATACAATATTCATAAACTCATAACATACATAACAAAATCATAATCATAACATACAGAAACTTAATTAGATCACATATACATAAATCTGTGCCTTAAAATGCTCACCCTATGTTATAGTTACCACTCTTCTTACCTGAATTCCAGCAATTAAGTTGATAAACAACCCAAATGTGATTCTTTTCAAGCGTCTCTAGCCGATCCTAATCAAAACCGATCAAAATCAGTTAATACCAATCTTAATTAATGATTCTGACTCTAAAGTAATAACATCTAAACTTGGTTTAGGTTCTAGGATTATAGATATTTTCACAAGCTTTCCAACCATATAAAGAACTTCCAAATCCAACATCGGGGTCAAAAGTTATGGTCAAAATACGAAACCCGAAAATTATAACAGAAAAATGTATTTGAGCCGTGGCGCCTTCCCATAGAGTTGCGGCACTCCGAAGTCAGAGAAATGACAAAGGTGTTAGTAAACCATGATATATGAAGGAACATAAATGAATATACATCATAAATTATGCATATCATAATTCATATAATTAAACACATAATGTCATACAATTTACCATAATACCCTTACTAGTAAAAGTAGATATTACAATTGGCACTTAAACCCTCAATACTTGAAGGAGTCATTTCTTGCCGCTACCATACATACACATATCATAATCATGAAATAAATCACACATTATCATGAATTAATAAAAAAAAATTAACATATGCATCAACATAAATCACCAAATTGCCCTCACATGCCAAAATTACCACAATACCCATGAAATGCAAAGGCGGATATTACAACTATCCCCCCTTTTAAAAAGAATTCCGTCCTTGAAATTCCTATGCATGAGGACTACATAATTCGGGGGATCAAATAAGAACAGAGTAGCGTACGACATGGATGCACGAGCAATGGAGAAGAAGTTTTAGGGAGACGACTTATGGATTAAGACTGGAGTTATTGCCACTTTTTTGGAGGAAGCAAAGGCAATAGTAATATGCCCAAACTATGATTAGGTGAAGGGAAATACGATTACAAGAAATAACAAAGGTGTTAGTAAACCATGATATATGAAAGAACATATTTTGGAAACAATTATACTTGGATAGTATAGACTTTTAGGAAGAACTAATTGGACAAAGATGCCGGTAATTTATGGATATGATGAACAATATTTTCAATGCATTAAGATAATCTAGATCATTTTAAAGGATGGAATCCATTGTGAGTAGAAACTTGATTATGAGTAACATGTAGAAATGTTACAACTCATGAAAGTATTAAAGTAAGATCAATATGGAAGGGGGTAAGGATTCAAGGTAACAAGATTTGTCAGTGATAAGAGTGGATTGATTTATGGAATAACATGGTTTATTTATGAAAAAGACGATCGTGATGAATTGATCTCGTAATTGGAAACAAAGAAAAAAAAAATTTAAGATTTACAGACTGCATATTTGGATAGGATCTGTAAAATATTAAAGACTATTTTCAGGATTTGCAAAAAAGTTTAGAAAACAATGGCTATAGAGACGAAGGGCGGCTTAGACCCTTATTATCAAACGAAAGGATAAGTGAAAGATAGAATCGTGTTCTAAGGAACATGATACAAATTCAGTTTTTTATTGTATCGAATCATAATGTATGTATAAATAAGTTTATGTTACTGTTCAGCTAATAAGTGAAAAATTTCAAGACAACACCTTAAGCGGTGGGGTGAAGAACGATGATATCCACTCATTCGATTAGACGCATCGGAAGCAAGGAATTTAGAAGGATCAGAAGTGAATGACTACTTTTAAGGGTTAATAAAAAACCCACATACATGGATAAAGTACTTGGATGAGTACAGTGGAATTGATAGATTGCAAGATTGAGAACATGCATCAAGTACTTTTATAAGTGTCTCTAAAGATAGCTATTATAGAACAAGCTGAAAGGCGAAATGAGATGGGCATTATGAGCCTTAAGTGTTGCTTAAAGGAATTATTGAGCATCAGATGTTTATGATGGAATCTATGGAAATAGGTATCAGATATTTGTCGCATGGTTGCTTGATCTAATTGTTAAGGAAAGAGGAATTATTAGGATATGCTTTACAAGTAATTAAGGATTGTAGGCAAATAGGCATGTATGATGTATACACATTAATATTTTGGATACAATGGAGCTCTAGAGAAAGCTTCATGGATTATGAAATTGGAAATATGGCAACAGTTGTTCAAACATGAAGTAGAACCAATATGGATGGGTTACTAATA
Organism: Humulus lupulus; assembly: GCF_963169125.1. NCBI lineage: Eukaryota > Viridiplantae > Streptophyta > Magnoliopsida > Rosales > Cannabaceae > Humulus > Humulus lupulus. The sequence goes on along the minus strand of NC_084797.1, from coordinate 167,743,097 downwards.
GAACAGACAGAAAAGTGGCAGGAATATCAAGTGGAAAATAAGTTGAAAAATTAAGGAAAGAATAAGTGATATAGTGAACAGAACTAGATTGTGGGTAGTGTAAACCTAACAATGAATTTGGGTGTATGTTGGTTATACTGGATGTGGATACAATACTTAGCCAAGTTATATTGTGATGATCCTGAGTAGTGGGGATCAGTGACAAAAATATTCTATGGAAATTTTGAAGTGATAAGGAAAAAGTTGAGTTGCTAGTTACTCTCGAGAATGAGAGAAAACTTGAGATGATATGGCATAGGAATTTCGAGGACCAAATTCTTTTTAAGGGGGGGATAGCTGTAATATCCGCCTTTGCATTTCATTTTTTTGTGGTAATTTTGGCCTGTGAAGGCAATTTGGTAATTTATGTTGATGCATATGTGAATTATTATTTTTTATTATTTCGTGATAATGTGTGATTTATTTCATGATTATGATATGTGTATGTATGGTAGAGGTAAGACACGGTTCCTTCAAGTATTGAGGGTTTAAGTGCCAATTGTAATATCCGCTTTTACTAGTAAGGGTATTATGGTAAATTGTATGACATTATGTGTTTAATTTTATGAATTATGATATGCATGATTTATGATGTATGTTCATTTATGTGTTTTGTCAAGCAATCCACTCACACGTGTTTCTTCAAGTATTAGGGGCCAAAGTGTAATAGAAGTTATGTATTCGGGGTCAAAGTGGAATCATCGGTTTTATGATAGAAAGTGTAATTATCAAAAAGTTAAAACTATTAGTTTTGGTTGGAAATTAAAATAAGGGTCTCAAGTGATTATTAAGGATAAATTTGAGGTTGGGGACAGAAAGGTCATTTGGTTTTATACGAAATAAGTCAGATTAAGAAAATTAGGTTTATATTTCGTACGATTTTCAAACTCTAGTTTTGGGTGATAGACTCGAGGGGAAATAGACCAAGAACAATCTCTCGTTCTTGATCTGTGTTTTTGAAAGCTTGAGGTTTGAAGGAGATCACCAATTTGGGCTTTTGAAGGGCTAGGAATCTCATAGGTAGCAAGGGTCTGAGTTTTGGTGGCTGGATCTTGATCTGTAAGTGTTCAACTTCTGTTTAAAGTTTTTGTCAATCTAAGTTTTTGAAATTTTGAGATTTTTTGTTATTGTTTCTGGGTTGATGAATATCTAATATAAGTTTAGAGATGTTAATATCTGGGTTCTACGGGTTAGAAACATGTTAGGATAGTTGTTTTGGGGTAAGATTTGAGTTCCCTAGTGTTTTGGGATGTTTTGATTTGAAAGGGTTGAGAAATCGTAGAAATTTATGGGTTTTTTTCGCAGTGGCGCCGTGGCTCAAGTGATGAGCGCCGCAACTCAAATGCGTCTCTTTTAGGCAGAATTTTTCTCTCTGACATCGGAGCGTCGTGATTCTATGGGAAGGCGATGTGGCTTAAATACATTTTTCTGTTATAATTTTTGGGTTTCGTATTTTTACCATGACTTTTGACCCCAATGTCGGATTTGGACGTTATTTATATCGTTGGAAAGCTTGTGAAAAGATCTACAATCTTAAAACCTAAACCCAGTTTAGATGTTATTAATTTGGAGTAAGAATCCTTAATTAATATTTGTATTAATCGATTTTGATCGGTTTTGTTTAGGTTTGGCTAGAGATGCTTGAAAAGAATCACATTTGGGTTGTTTATCAACTTAATTGCTGGAATTCAGGTAAGAAGAGTGATCACTATAACACAGGGTGAGCATTTTAAGGCACAAATTTATGTATATGTGATCTAATTAAGTTTCTATATGTTATGGTTATGATTTTGTTGTGTATGATATGAGTTTATGAATATTGTACGTTTATGTACGTTGTTGCATGCTTACATTAACATTGGTATGAATACACTTGAGCAGAGTTGCTATATCCTATGTTTATGTTATGTCATTTTTTGGTGTTTGGTAAGATGTTGGACAGGGTAGCTATCGGAACAGGTAAGTTTCCAAGGTTGTGGAGGTTTACGGTGGGACGCCACTCGCTACTATAAACTATCAACACTTGCTTACGTTGTTTATTTGTTGTATACTTGTGTGACCTACTTACGTGATGAAAATGCATGTGTACTTTATGACAAAATGCCTGCTTATGTTTCTCGTGCTTAGTCGCACACTTGACCAGGTTAGTATTGGTTTACAACCGGAATGACATCGCTAATATGTTTTACGATTGTATGATGAGATGATGTGATACGGTATGAATTATTATTGAACTCCATTTATGCTAGGTATAGATTATGAATAATATATGAATTAGGTTGTCATAGTTTGAACTAGGTTATATTTTATGTTTATGTTTTCTATTTGGGCTTTGGGGTTGTGACCTACATAGCTCTTCTTGCTGGACATTAGCTCACGGGTACTCTGTGTTGTAGGTAAGGGGAAAAGCATAGTAGATGAGGCGATGAGTTGGAGCAGGCTCGGTCTGATGTGTACATGTCGTGATTGGTTGACTTGGGGCTCTAAAAGGGTGCTACTTATGCATTGTTGTTATAAAATCCTTTAACCTTTGCTTTATGTTGTTCATTAAACATTAATTTTTTTACTTACGGCGTGCATGAAAAACAAATTTAGTTGAAATATCGAGATCTCGAGTTGCATGTTTGTAAAAAGGTGTTAATTCATGTTTCTTTCAATTAAAAGTTTTTTTAAAGAGATTCATGTAAACATTAATTTACTTAAATATGGAGTATTTAGTAAATTAATGGATTTTAAGTCGGGTCATTACAATCCTTCACCCCTTCTTCTTCTGCTCCCTCTCACTCATCTTCTCTTCCTAGTTCTCCTGCTCTTATTCCTTCTTTATAGCCATCTCATGTCTCTCTTTCCACCCCTTCTCCATCTTCTCCCTCACCAACCGCTTCTTTTTTTTCTCCCTCTTTTTCCCAACCTCTCTCTACTAACCCAGTCTCAAATTCTACACCTAATATTCAAATTGCCTTACCTCATACTGCATTGCCTATTGTTGAACAACATGATACTACTAATGTTACTTATGTGTAGCACCAACCTCCTGTCAACGTGCATCCCATGTTAACTTGTGCCAAATGTTGAGTTCACAAGACCAAGGTGCTCACAACCAAGTGTATTTCAGCTCAGTCCCTTACACCTTGATCTTACAAGCTTGCCCTTTAGCAACCATCTTCGACAAATGCTATGGAAGCTGAGTTACATGCTCTTCATTGAAACAATACCTGGACATTAGTTCAACTACCCCTTGGTGCTCACATTATTGATTGGAAATGGCTGTTCAAAGTCAAAATCAATCCATATGGCTCCCTTGACAGACATAAGGCTCGTCTAGTGGCTCGTAGTTTCACACAAACTTAGGGTGTCGACTACTTTGTCACCTTCAGTCCGGTTATCAAGCTAGGAACAATAAGAGTTGTTTTGGCTCTTGCTCTCTCCAAACATTGGGAAATTCAATAGCTTGACGTTCAAAATGCATTCTTGAATGGGGACATTTCTGAAGACATATACATGTCACAACCCCTGGCTTTGTTGATCCTCGACACCCCACTCATGTCTAAAACCACTTTAAAGCTCTGTATGGTCTTAAACAATTTCCTAGAGCCTAGTTCTCTAAAATTGGCTCGACTCCACAACATTGGGGATTCTTATCATCAAAAGCCGACAACTCTCTATTCATCTTGCACACTGCAGCAATTACCATTTACATACTAGTGTATGCAGATGATACTATCATCACTAGTAATGATCAAGCAACTGTGGACAACTTCATCAAACTTTTGCATTATTTGTTTTCTCTTTGAGATCTAGGAAAACCACAATATTTCCTAGGTATTGAACTCACTTATGCTCCTGGCCAACTTCATTTGTCTTAGCAAAAGTACATCAGCGATCTTCTCACTCATACTGACATGTTAGACTCAAAGGTTGTTCCCACTCCTGGCTCCATTGGCAAACCTCTCTCTCAACATGATGGTACCTTACTTCCCCAATCCCTCTTAAAAGTGTGCTAAGCTCCTTACAATATGTTACTATGACAAGGCCCGATATAGCTTTTGCTGTCAACAGGGCTTGTCAATTCATGCACCAACCAACCACTTCCAATTGGCTTACTGTGAAGAGAATTTTACGATATTTTAAGGGCACACTCAGTCATGGCATCACTATGACTTCTTCACCATTGCTTCACCTCTCTACCTTCACGGATGCTGATTGGGCCTCCAGTCCTAATGATCACTGAAGTACAAGGGGTTTTTGTGTCTTCCTTGGTGATTGTCTTGTTTCATGGTCATCCTCAAAACAAAGGGTTGTGTCTCGCAGCTGTACAGAGTCTGAATATAGGGCCTTGGCCAATGTCACTGCTGAGCTAGCCTGGTTCAAAAAACTATTCAAAGAACTCAAGCTTTCTATTGCTTCAATGCCCACGGTTTGGTGCGACAATATGAGTTCCACTCATTTGGCAGCCAACCCAATCTTTCATGCTAGGAGAAAATATATTGAGATTGACTTTCACTTTATTAGAGACATGGTTACTCGTGGGGAACTCAAAGTCAAATATGTGCCTTCTGAAGATCAAGTTTGAGACATTCTGACCAAACACTTGCTGATTTCCAGATTCTCCACCTTGTGCAGAAAACTGACAGTGCTTCATAAGCCCATCAGTTTGAGGGGGGTGTTAGTACATGTTAATCCGTTGTCCTAACTTCCATAGCTTAAGTTTGTTAGGTCCTGTTATTTCTTGTGTTAGTCTTTTCTTGGTTTTCCATTGTATTCTCTTCTTGTATCTCTTGAGCTTTTCTCCTTATATATACATAGCTTGATTCGTTTTGCAAAACACATGTTTGAAATGTAATTTAACAAAACATAGGGTCCAAACAGGTAGTCGAGAAAAACACGAGGGCCAAAAATTCTATTTTCCTATATATAAATAAATTCAAAATTTTATTTAAATTATAATTCTAATTGTTTACCCAAAAAAGATTTACCTGGTGACGTGGCTGAATTAACAAGCACATAGGATACACGTGACCGTTTAAGTGAGTACGATCTGTTCGACCATCGACCAGAAGAGAGTTCACTTAGCAAACGACATATTTCATGGGCGACCAGTCTAGTCGCAGTATTTCAGATATGTAATTTCGCATTTATGTAATAATTGTGATTTCCATTATTATTTAGATACGTCTGTATTAAATGTAATTAAGGCACATCGGCACATGTAGAACTCCTTGAGCCTATAAATAAGAATCAAAGGGCTCAAGAGAGGGGACTTTTATTTTGGAGAATTTCAAGAGAGAATTATAGTGTTTTTATCCACCAAATTTGTATTCATCTCTAAGCTTGTGAAACTCGTGAACCCTAGTTCTTTGATCACAGTTTTTGGGATTCTACATCAATAAGAACACTAAGTGGACGTAGGTTATTACCATCACTGGGGCTGAACCACTATAAATCTTTGGTGTCATTTATCCTTTGATCTTGAATTCATCTTGTTTTTTTTCATTTTACTTGACTCCGTGTCGTTGACCAGATCAAGGGTCTTTTTACTTTGAAGTGGGACAAAAATTGCCTAAGTATAGAAGGAGGCTGCTGCTCACGTTTAGGCTCTCTAAAACTGAACACTTTTGGCTTCCTCATAGTCATCTATGAACATTACTTCCTAGAAGCAAGTGCAAACTTGAGGGATTGAGGTGTTCAAAGGAAGATGAAAGCTGCTACCACCTTCTCCTACTTAGGGATTTCAAATTATTGGGGTATGTTTTCCTTCTCTGCTGAGTTTCATCAAGCTTTGTGGATGTTCTTCTTTGTTCATGAGATTTTGAAGAGAATTGAGAATTTTTTGGGTTATTTCAATTAGTGATGATGTCTGGCTTAGTGAGAAGGGTTGATGAGTGATAAATTCATGTTTGTAAATGATTTGGGGTCGTAACTGCTGCTAAGTGTTAAAATTTGAGTGTAATTCTCTCATTTGTCTGGGAGTAAGTTTTATGTTTTAGACTCAGGGATTCTATTTAGGGCTTTGAGGTGTTTTAGTGTGGCTTTGATGTTTGGGATTTTTTGTAGTAGTTTAGGGTGGCTTTGGCACTTAAAACTGGTTTGAAAACCCGTCGGGGTCAAAGTTTTGGTCTAAGTTCGCAAGAAAAAATGTAATGGTTGAATTGGGGAAGAATACTTTGAATTCTGGATAATTTTGGGGTTTCTGGAATCTGGCGCAACCGCACTAGGGTCCCAGAAAGTGAGGGATTTTGAGTTCAATTTTAGGTTTCCATGCCATTGGCGCGACCGGGCGAGGGGTAGATGTGACAACGATAATGCCCTTGAAACCCAAATATTTTTTAGGGCGGGACCGCACCAAGGGCAAGCGTGACCGCGCCAGGTGCCCCAAATTATTGGTTATATAGAATATTTGGGAAATGTTTCAGGGTTCCTCGGGTTTGTTTGGGGACCCACTTGGGGGCTTGGGGGTCATTTCCACAACCCCCTTGACTAAAGTTAGAGGTTCCGATGGCTAGGGTTTAGATTGGATCTTGAGATCTAGATTTTATTCACTATAAGTGAATTCTTACGCTGTGACTAGGATTTCCACGAGGCTTGGGACACCGATCGCGCTCGGGGTCGTTTCACTATTTGCGCATGACTTGAGGCAAGAAAAGATGATATTGCACATAGAGTGGGCATTAGCCCTAATATATCTCGAAGTGGTTATGACTGCATTAACTAAATGAGTTAGATGGCATATGGTTATTGTAGAACTTGATTATTTGTGAGTATGCAACTATTATTTTGATCCTAGTGGCAGGAGACGCACTCTATTAGGCCTCGACCGTACATATGGTGCTAGTGATGCAAAGTACGCGGTCATTACCGTAATCATAGTGCTGGGAGACACACTCTATTAGGCATCGTCCGTACATATGGTGTTATTGATGCAGATCACTTGAAATTGATTGTTATAGAATGTTATGATGATTATCAATTATATATGTGGCCATGATTTCTAAATTATGTGAACTGTTATCTAAATCAGTTGTTATATGTTCATGCTGTAATTTTTATGCATGTCTTGTGAAACTTTTCTTATTGGGAGTTGGCTCACAGGTGCTCTATGGTGCAGGTAAGGGTGAGCAAGACGTAATCGGCCATGAGTTGGAGAGCTTTGGAGCGCCGCGTACATATCCGGCCAGCTCGGCCACCATGACCGAGTAGTATGACGGACTAAGGTTACAAATTTGATTTTGTCGCATAGGACGGCTGCTTTTGTAACATTGAGTGTAATTACTTTTCATTTAAAAAGTCTCATTGGGATCCCTTGTAAACATTTTAAATTCAAATGGAAAAAGTTTATAACTTTTGACCAAAATTTTTAATACCTAACCTTGGGTTTGTTTTAATTGCACTTTCAAGTCCAAATGACTCGCTTAACGAGTTCAGCACTATTTCACACACAGAGTGTAACAATCCTCGATTAGTAGGGAGCTACACTATGACTGTACTTAAATTGTGAATATTGGTTGTGTCATTCTATCTGGCTTTATCTATTGCATCTGATTGCTGAATAATTATTTTTGAGTGATCGACACTGGCCATATATGAAAAATTGCATGTGTAATGCAGGTCGATATGGCGGGGCCACTTAAAGGATTATGAACCCATTGATTTGGCACATGTCGTATGAATGAATATTGGATTGACATGAATTGTGTTATTTATTGCCATGCTTATTAGGAGTTTTAAAGGTTGTGATAGTTTTCTTGCTGGACCTCGACTCACGGGTGCTTTATGGTGCAGGTAAGGGTAAAAGAAAGTTGGACCAGCCATGAGTTGGAGAGCTATAGGGGCAGCGTGTACATACTCAGCCTGTTTGGCCGCCACGGTCCAAATACTTTTGAGGAACATGGGTTATTACCTCAATTTTTGCCGCTTAGGTCAGTTTTTTTTTGTAATTTTGTTAAACCCATGTTTTGATTTAAAATCTTTGGGATCCCTTGTAATTATTCAAATCCTTTTTAATGAAAAGTGTAACTTATTGACCAAAATTTTTAATACCTAAATTGTTGTTTAACCTTAATTACACTTTTAAGTCCAAATGACTCACTTAACAAGTTAAGCACTATTTTTAAAAAACGGTGTAACGACTCTAGATTATTAGGGCGTTATAACTTGGTATTAGAGCTGTCAATGTTAATGGTTCCTGAAGATAGGCTGACTTTGTACGCTCGCTGCTAAAGATAAGCTCGACTCATGGTTTGATAACTTATGTGTTTAACTAGAATATATATGTCTTATCTAGATGCTATAATAGGAAGCATAAAATATACTATTAGGGTCAGGCCCTTAATTGCTATGTGAATATAAAAGATGTGCTTATCAGCACTACTATTGCTTGTAAATATAAAGATTGTACTTATTAGTACTTCTGTTGAATGTGAATGCTTTGATTGTTTGGTTTTGGACCACGGAGTGGTTCCTAGACACTATCATCATTGTCTGATAAGTCGAGTCGTTGATTGTAGATTACCTTGGTAATTATGACAAGGCGATCAAATTGACTAGTCGGCGCGGAGATCGAGGCTAAAGATGATAACCAGAGCCAAAACCCTCCACCTGCCCCTCAGGAATGGCAACAAGTGCTTGCTGATATACAAGTGAGACTTCAAAAACAGCGAGTTCCACCTAGGAATGCTGCACTTGTTGTGCCACCTGTGGTGGCAGCAGTTTTACCGCAGCTAGAGATTGAGAATAGATGGGAGTCGTTATATGAAAGGTTTAGAAAGCAACACCCACTGCGAACTGAGCAGTGGGTGAGTATGGATGCCTCTATCCTTGATTTCATGAGGGTAGTAAGTAATGATAGAGTGGCTTGTGTTGCATATATGCTACGCAAAAGCGCCCACATCTGGTGGGAGGTTGTGTCTCAAACCCGTAATGTCGCTGTTTTGAGTTGGGAACAATTCCAGAAGTTTTTCAATGAGAAGTATTACAGTGACACAATTCGAATAGCGAAGCCAGATGAGTTTACCAGGTTGGTATAGGGAAACATGACTGTGACTGAGTATGCCCTAAAGTTTGACAGGTTGGCCAAGTTTGCTTCTGACTTGGTGCCAATCGATGCTGTCAGGAGAGAGTGGTTTGTTTAGGAATTAAATCCCATGATTGCATGGGATGTTAGGATTACCTCAAAGCCTGAAGTCACCATATATGCTCGGGTAATTGAGAAGGCCCTTACTGTTGAGGGCCCAGAGAATAAAATTTGGCACTAGAACGCCGCGAGGCATGATGCCAAGAGAATGGTACCTCCATTTGTGGGATCTGGTTGTGGCGGAGGCCCTAGTGACCAGAAGAAGAAGACCCCAGACACTTCTACTCCTAACCCTGATAGGATAGTTCAGGGAGCTCAAGGTGGCTGCTAGTGGGCAATGAAGCTTGGATAAGTTTTTCCAGAGTGTGCTAGGTGCAGGAGGTGCCATTTGGGAGAATGTTGCGCTAGGGCATGATTCCTATACGGGGTGGTAGGACATCTCAGGAAAGACTGCCCCCAGTTGAAGAAAGAAGAGTAGAAGGGCGATAGTTTGACTCCAGCCTGAGTGTTCACATTGACCCAGTCAGAGACTGAGGCTAGTCTCTTGGTAGTGACAGGTCAGATTTATAGTGTTGTCTGTACTTATACTGTATTAATATATTCTGGTGCTACACATTCATTTGTTTCTAGTAGAGTGATTGATAGATTTTGTAGGCCTTGTGATCTTTGTGATATGGGGTTTGGGACCTTATTGCCTACTGTGGAATTGGTAGTTTCTAAAAGATGGATTAGATTTCTACCAGTAGAAGTAGACAATAGAGAGTTGTCAATATACCTGATTGAACTAGCTATGGAGGTCTTCGATATGATTTTAGGCATGGATTAGTTAGCCAAGTACAAGGCAACTACTGATTGTAAAAGGAGGATGATGACCTTTCAACCCGAGGGAAAGGACCCGTTTGTGTTTGTGGGTGCTGTGAACGAGCCTTGCGTTCCTATGATCTCAGCACTAAAGGCGAGAGACCTATTGCAAGGAGATTACATAGGATTACTATTGAGTGTAGTGGATACCACTAGGGATGTACTATCAGGCCTGCAGAGACCAGATTGGTCTATCAGTTCTTAGATGTATTCCCTGAGGATCTACCGAGGTTACCGCCGCATCAGGAGATTGAGTTTGTCATTAAATTGGCATCGGGAACAGAACCAGTATCTAGATCACCATAAAAAATGGCTCCAGTAGAATTGAAGGTACAATTACAGGAGTTACTTGATTTAGGATCCATTAGAACCAACTTCTCACGATGGGGTGCGCCACTGTTGTTTGTGAAGAAGAAGGATGGGGCGTTGAGAATGTTCATTGACTACAAGAAATTGAACAAGCTGACTATCAAGAACAAGTATCCATTGTCAATGATTGATGACTTGTTTGACTAGTTGCAGGGTAAGACAACATTCTCAAAGATTGATCTTCGATCTGGTTATCACTAGCTGAGGATCAAAGATGAGGATATCCCAAAGATAACTTTTTGCATGGGGTATGGATTTGATGAACAAGGTATTCAAGGACTATCTGGACATGCTTGTGATTCTGTTTATTGATGACATTTTGATTTACTCTCAGACAAAGCAGAGCACGAGCAACATCTTCGATTGGTACTATACAGATTGAGAGAGCATAGGTAATATGCCAAGTTTAAGAAGTGTGAGTTCCTGCTACCTTTCTTGGTCACATTGTTAGTAAGGATGGAATTATTGTTGATCCAACAAAGATTGAGGCAGTGAGAGATTGTCCAAGGCCCAAGAGTGCCACAGATATTAGGAGTTTCCTGGGTTTAGTGGGATATTACCGGCATTTTGTTGAAGGGTTCTCAAGAATTGCAACACCATTGATAGATGTGAGAATAATTTTTAAGAGTTGAATCTTCCTTCAGATCAAGATAAGTTCGTGGTTTATTGCGATGCATCGAGAGAGGGGTTAGTTTGTGTTCTTATGCATGTAGGGAAGGTGATTGCTTATCCTTACGACAACTAAAGGAATACGAGGACCAATACCCTACCCATGATCTAGAGTTGGCGGCAATGGTATTCACACTAAAGGTGTGGCGACATTATCTGTATGGGGTGAAGTGCGAGATTTATATTGATCATAAAATTTTGAAGTAATTTTTCACGCAGAAAGATCTAAACATATGATAGAGAAGTTGATTAGAGATTAAAAAGGAATATGATTATGAGATCCTTTTTCATCCAGGAAAAGCCAACATGGTAGCAAATGCTCTGAGTCAAAGAGGTCTGGGACAGTTGTATGCCCTAAAGCAGATATCCAGGGAATTGGCAGAGGATATGACCAGAGCTGGAAAAGAGTTTGTTGTGGGTAGATTGGCCAACAATACTCTTCAGTGTACACTCCTTGAGATGGTAAAATGAGTCCAGAGGAATGATCCTAAGTTAGAGAAGTACTAGGAAAACGTCCTAGTTGGAGTGGCTATGGACTTTACAATTTTCGAGACAGACATGTTGAGGTACAAGGATCGTATTTGTGTTTCGATGGATGTCGGTATTAGACGAGAGATTTTGGATGAGTCTCATACTTATCCTTATTCATTGCACCCAGGCATAACAAAAATGTATCAAGATCTGAAATCTTTGTATTCGTGGCCAGGGATGAAGAATGATGTAGTTGAGTATGTCGCAAAGTATCTTACTTGTCAGCAAGTGAATGGTGAACTGTAGAGGCCAACTGGACTGTTACAACCTTTAGGTATTCCTTAGTGGTAGTGGGAAGACATCACTATGGATTTTTTAGTGGGCTTGCCTAAACGGTGGGGCAACATGACTCAGTATGTTTGATTGTAGACAAATATACCAAAGTAGCTCATTTTCTACATATGAGGAAAAAATTTAGCATGGACTAGTATGCTGAATTATATGTCAGGGAGATTATTCGTCTCCATGGGGCTCTAAATTCTATTGTATCAAATCAAGATCCCACCTTTACTTCCATGTTTTGGGGAGGTTTACAAAAGGCTATGGGTACAAAAATGATATTCAGTACATCTTATCTTCCTAAGACTGATGGACAGTCTGAGAGGAAGATCCAGATATTAGAAGATATGCTACGGGTTGGTGTACTAGATTTCGGGGGATCTTGGAGCAGGTATCTTCCCTTGATTGAGATTTCCTACAATAACAACTACCAATCAACGACTGGAGTTGCTCCATATGAGATATTGTATGGTAGGAAGTATAGATCACTCATTCATTGGGACGAAATGGGTGAGAGGAAATATTTGGGTCCTGAAGCGGTGCAGAGGACCGATGAAGCCATTGAGAAGATTAGAGCTCGTATGCTCACCTCACAGAGTAGACAAAAAAGCTATGTTGGTCCTAAGTGTAGGAACATGGAGATCCAAGTTGGGGATCACATTTTTCTTCGATAGAACCACATTATTATGTGAATATATTTTTTATATTAGGCATGAGTTGATCCTTTTCATCATATTAGCAAAAACGTCACAACAAGGATTAATACCCGACTCGGGGTGAACCAAGGGGTATTTTGGTAATTCAGCATATATTTGGAATTTATTGGTAAATTGAATTAAGTGAGATGAATATTTGGGTTTAGTGGAATTGGTTGATTAACTTGGAAATTAGGAGTTTTGTTGGCTCATTTTTTCGTTAACTCGTCTAACACCCAAAAAATAATATTGAGAAGAATTGTGAGAGCTAAATAAAGTATATGAGATGTATCTAGTGCCCTAAAATAATGGATAGAGAGACTTTTATTTAGCTCTCACAAATCTTTTCAATATTATTCTTTGGGTGTTAGACGAGTTAACGAAAAAAACGAGTCAACATTTTGGTGCCCTGAAATAAGAAATAATGGATAGATAGAGTTTTATAGTGGTTTGACCCCAAAAAGATAGCCTACATCCACTTAGTCACTGTCATTGATCTTGCAACCCATGTATCACATTTGTATTAGCTTTGAGATGTTTGGCTCTTTTGAAGATGGAGAGCTCTCTCTGTACAAAGCTGCTGCCCCTTTTCTGTTTCTCATCCCCATTTTCTTGCTCTCTAATCCTCTTATTTATATTGAAGAGTTAGGGATATATTTGAGTGTGGGCTTAAGTTATTGGGCTTGACCCAAGAATTATACAAAGTTACACTTGACTAGGCCCTATGCATGATTTGGGTTGATGGGTAGTGATACTCCAAAAATGTGTATAACAAGTATAATTTGAGGTTTAGTGGGGAAATATAAGTTAATGACCAAAATGCCCTTAGGGATGCTCTAGAGATTTAGTACAGGCAATGGGTAGGATGGTCTTTTCACCTTAGGATTAGATTAATGAGTTAAGTGTTGGGATGGGTCACTTACGTTTTCTTTCATTTTTTCCTCTCTCAAAGTTTTCCTCTTCAAATGGTGTTGGAGCCAAGCGCCATGTGAAACTCTTGATCTTTGTGATGGTGGATTCAAGGGTGAGTTGAGTTAGGGAGGGAATTGGCAGCAGCAAAAAGTGCATTTTTCAACTTAGTAACTTTCGGAATCATCGCTGAGGTAAGAAGATTTCAATTGGTTTATCTTTTAGTTTTTGAGTTTTGAGAACTTAGGGGGATGAATGATAATTCTAGAATCTTAGAGGTAATTTGGTGTTATTTTCTTCTTGGGTAAACTATTGTAGGTCAAAACTTTGAATATACTGGTTGGGATGTCTGTTATAGGCAATTTTTGGGTTCGGTATTTGGTTTGAAAATGCACTTCTGGGTCTTCTCACGGTAGGACTGCGGTGCTTGGGGCAAACACCGCTGCCCGCTTGAGTTTCCTTGAGGGCAGGGTTTTCCCTTTGACCGTCATGGCACCGCAACCCTTCTAGAGGGCGCCAGGCCACTAATGTAGGATATTTGGATAAGGAAAGCTCTATGTTTGTTGGAGCGTCACGACTCAAAATGTATACTCTCTAAGGGGACTTCTCGGTCTATGGTGGAGCCGCGACGCAAAAGAAATTTTAGGGTACCTTTATTTAGGTTTTTGGGGAAACCAAATTGAAGAGCTCGGGGACAATTCAACTACCTGGTTTAGTGGAATATGTGGTCCCGAGAGCTAAGGCTTGGCCCTGGTGCTCATTCTCTGTATTAGCCCTGATAAATGTAGCGTTGGTGTTGTGACTAGGGCTTTCTGGAAGGCTCGGGTGAAAGGGATCGTACTCAAGGTTGCTTCACTAATTTTCTTAGGATTTAAGGTGAGAGAACTGGCAATTGCACCATGTGTTGGGCACTGGCCCTATTATTTGGAAACATTTATGATTATACTTAAATTGTTAATAATAGTTGTGTCATTCTATCTGGCTTTATCTGTTGCATTTGATTAATGAATAGTTATTTGTGAGTGATCGGCACTAGCCGTATTCAGAAAATTGCATGTGTAATGCAGATCAAGATGGTGGGGCCACTTAAAGGGTTATGAACCCATTGGTTCGACACAGGTTGTATGAATGAATATTGAATTGACATGAATTGTGTTGTTTATTGACATGCTTATTATGAGTTTCAAATGTCGTGATAGTGTTCTTACTGGGCCTCGGCTCACGAGTGCTTTATGGTGCAGGTAAAGGTAAAGGAAAGTTGGACCAGCGATGAGTTGGAGAGATGTAGAGGCGGCGTGTACATACTTAGCCTGCTCAGCCGCCATGGTCGAAATACTTTTGCGGAACAAGGGTTATCAGCTCAATATTTGTCGCATAGGAGTATTTGGGTAAAATATAAAATAATATATATTTTAATTTTAAGATCTATTTGAGAAGCTAATTTCTAAATTTGAATATTTTGATAATTCCTAGGCTACCCCTAAATTAATACCGACAAAACCCTATATTTCCATTATCATTTTTCAATTATTTTCTCACCACACTGAACATTGTAGCGGACATATTCTTCTAAGAATTTTGGAGTTTACAATTTTGTTCTATGCTCTACGATTCTAATGTGTTGTTATACTCCATTATATATATTTATGTTACTCAAAAGTTGTGTCCGTGGTGTTTATTTGGTTTTTGTTCTTTTATTGGGGTTTTCTTCTTCAACTTTTAATATTGCTCTAGATAATGCATGCACATGGATTGCTATTTGTTTATTGTATAATAGTTAAAAATGTCTAAAAGCATAATTATCCTCAATGTATTATAATATCGTTTTGATTAAATATTTTAGTTTGTTTAGATTATTCATATTTTTTTTACATATGTTTATTTGAATTATAAATTTAATATATCCATTGATTGATTTATTTGTGTGTAAAGTTTTTTTTTATGTCATCTACTTGTATCTTTAATGAAAATATTTTGTTTAAAAAATTATTACAATTTTTATAATTTGAGTTCATTAGTAAAATTATAATATTTTTTTATTTCTTTTAGCATTAATTTTTAATTAATACACTTTTACATTTTAGCTAGAAATAGATGACCACTGAAGGTGTCTCCCAAACTAAATACAAAGCTAAATAAAATCCAAAAACACATAAAATATGGGTTTAATTCATTGTGGAACAAGTAATGGTGGATAAAAGAAACGGAACACATTTAAGTAAGCAAGGTTGGAAATTTTTTTATGGAGAATTTCAAAGCTTCATGCAATAGAGATTAGGAGTAACATAGGAATAATTGGGATGGTGTAAAGAAGGAGTGTCATTTGTGGGTGCATTGGTGAATGAAGAGATTGTGTTAGGTGGGAATGTAGAAAGAAAAACAATAAAATCTTCAAATGAATGGTGGGAAGCAAAGTTATAAGTAGGTGATTAAATTCAAGTTATATTAATTTATACTCATGCTTTGATTTTTTTTCTTTCTCTAATTCTAAAATTATAACAACAAAAGTATTCAGAAGCTGCAAAATTCCGTCTTAGCAGGCTAGAACATGCTATGTTGTTGGATGAATTATTTCGAGATGTTACAGCAATATATAGGTTCAAGAGCATGGGCACCAACTTCTGGTGAAACACCTCCTACATATAATCGTTCCACTTTTTAGAATATTGATGAGGAAAACATTGATCACATTGACAATACAAATTCTGAAGAAGTGAACCACAAGGAAATAGGACATAGCAACCATTTGGAAAAGATTTCAGAAAGAAGAAAGCAATGAAAGAAAGCTAATAGAAAAAAATCTATCTCCTCGAAATTAACCAAACAACTTTATGAGCTATGTGAGGATATTACGAACAAGAATTCATATATACACACACTAACCCTCCTGGTTGTAGTGTTCAAGAGGTTCTTTAGAAATTAGTTACACTACCAGGATGTGAATCAATGTCTCCTTTATACAAGTTAGGCATTAGTTTGTTAAAACAAAAATCAAACAAGGAGAGTTTTGTTTCTTTGAATGAGCCATAGTATCAAATCGAGTGGTTGAAGGATAAAAAATGAAAATTAAAAACTATTTTATGCTTGTTTTTATTTGTTCTTTTATGTTAAGTTTGTGCTAGTGTTTTTTTATTTCTTTGGATTGATGTGTTATTTTGAGGACGCATAATTTTTCAATTAAAGAAAATTGTTGAAAAGTTTTCAATATTTTAGCAAAAGAGTAAAATATTCATGTATTATATATTGAACTTGAATTAGTTTATGTCGTAAAATCTTTGTTGTAGAATGACAAGTGATTCAGATGATGAAACTATTGAACAATATTTGGAACAAGCAACTACGAACAATAAGTTGCTTGAAAAAAATTTCCTAGTTTTAAAAATAATAGTATTTTATCACCAACATTTTTTATTTGAAGAGCCATGTAGAGATTCTCCTCATTTAGGATGAAATTTTATTATGGAACATCTTAATGGACACGATCGATGTTGTCGTGAAATGTTTCCAATGGAAAAGCATGTATTTTGCAAATTATGTGATAAATTAAGAA
Organism: Humulus lupulus; assembly: GCF_963169125.1. NCBI lineage: Eukaryota > Viridiplantae > Streptophyta > Magnoliopsida > Rosales > Cannabaceae > Humulus > Humulus lupulus. The sequence continues at coordinate 167,726,125 of NC_084797.1, read as the reverse complement.
GTTCTGGTTTAACATCCACTATAGGTGTGAACTTAGAAGAAACTGTAGGTATTTTTCTAATGATTTTGTGGCACAATCTTGGAAATTGAATGATTTAAGAACAATTTAAACATTCATGTGACACTGTTAGCCGACAATTTTGGCATGTTATAAAACCAAAGATAAAGCTTGCTATTGGAGAAATTAATCCCCATAACAGTTTCGATGAAACTTCACAATACATTCGACAAAATCGAAAGTATTGGCCATACTTTAAGGTATTTAATTACATAATTTCTCAATTCTTGTCTATTATATTTAAAATTATTTTAGTTTTTCATATTGATATATTACATTTTAGGATTGTATTGTATCTCTTGATGAGACTCATACTTTTGCATCACTTCCAGTAAATAGGCAAATTCCATACATTGGTAGTAAGGGTATGCCTTGTTATGATTGGTTAAATACCCGGTGAAATTGGTTAGGCAAGAAGATGTGCAAAACCATAACGATTTCACAAAAGTTAACTTATAATAGTTGAATTTTGTTATATGCATTTATAAATCAACTTTATGGTCCAAAATATTTATTTGGAGTATATAAGAGTACCGAAAATTTTTGGGAGCATTTGGGGATGTTTTGAGACAATTTTTGGTATTAAATATGATAAAATAGGATGCGCATCGAAATGGATCTTTTAAAAAAAACATTAATACCATCTAGGATCATACATATATAGATATATTAAATCAAACACAAATATATTAGAGAATACCTCTTATAGCCTATCAAGAGTCCATGAATCTTTTTGTATAAATCAACGAACTTCCTATCCTTATTCTGAAAGCTCACATCTTGATCTTCAAGAGCAATCCTATAAAACACAAGAACGTGTATGGGCATGTAGGATTCAAAATGTTAATTTAGAAATCTCTAGATATACTCAACACATGAGATCTAGAGAGGTTTGATAAGAGAGAGGGTGTTGTGAATAGATTTTTAGGTTTAGAAAAATCTATCGTTTTCTTTTTGTGAGAGAGAGTCTGACAGTCAAACGACTTTGATCTCTTAAAATCTTCTTTTTCAAAGTATCGATGTTTCAGTTTTATAAAGATAATTCATTTAATTAATTAATTTTTATTTTATTTGAAATAAAACTAATCAGTTATAACCTATTTAATTATTTAATTTATAATTAAATAAACAAATAGATTTGAAATTCAAAATTCAAATCCCTGAGTGGCACCACACATTCAATGCACAGTGAGTGTGTGGTGTGTCATTATTAAGGTTATTCCTAATTTTCTCATTTGTTTTATTTAACTAATATTTAAGATAATATATTTATCCCCAAATAAATATCAATCAATTCAAATTAACTTTATGTTAAAATATCATTTTTAAACAAATAAATATATATTATTATAAATAAGATAATTATTAATCTTTCTCTATATTTATTCAAATATAATTAATATTTATTTTAACATATAGTTTTTCAAAATAAAAGCTATATAGTTAAATAATTAATTAATTGCCCAAAACTATCACATAATTATTTTATTGTCCTAGAAAATTAATTCCTTTGCAATTTAGTCATTCTCTCTACAAATCTTTCTTTTGATATCCTTACCCTTGACAGTGTAGGACAGAGGTAATGAGGAGACCATGAACCTATAATACGAAGCTCCAATAAACCAGATTATTAATTATGCTCTTTAATCTAATAATTTTAGTTCTTAATTCCTTGATTACTCCACTATAAATATTGAATTTCACTCTAAGTATTTATAGAATTATATTTACATCTATGATTATATCTTGAAGTCCATTGACATAATCATAAATGTAGTTCTCTCCGTTATTATTGGTTGGTTAATTAGAGTTGGTCATGATTACTATTTTACCATTCTAATTACCTCTTGGTCCTTAAGTACCATTAATTCACAAGCAAATAGTTAATCTATAATCAAATTATAGATTTGAGCTCAATAACTATTCAGTTCCATAATTAACTCTTAAAGGAACCAATATTCGATCTGTTAGCAATGTATGAATTTCATTATTGTAAATCATGTTCCCAATCATTCATGATATTGAATCTCCAAAATAAAAGTGATTATCCTAATTATACTAAGAAACCATAACAAGTGAATCTAAAGATCCAATAAACATAAATAGGAGTTCATGAATACTCAACATTTAGACTGATCTACATATGATAATCTATTATGATAAGAATTAAATCTTTATGTCGAAAGTAAGTTTATAAAGATAATTAATTCTCATCGGTCCTATCATATATAATCTCTATTATATACAACACCTTTGCTAAGGTGTCTATCCACATCAGCAATTCGAATCTAGATCACTTGCATCCTGTATGCTTAGTAAACCGTACTCGTAACCATTCATTAAAGATTCATTATTTAATATGTTACTGACTATTTTATTCATTGTATATGATCTTAATTTTCTCGTACTAAAACAAGATCATATCCTCATATATGAATATGAAATTTTCTTCATACTATTATATAATTAATTCAAACAGTAATTATAACATTCAAATATAGTAAAATTGTACTTTTATTTAAATCAATAAAATTTCTTTACATGATTTTAGGGCATAAATCCTAACAGCATCGCCTTTGGAAGGCGACGTGTCTCTCAGCCAAGAAACAATAGGTGCGTGTCGCCTGGTGCTAGGCAACGTATCGCCTAGTGCTAGGTGACGAGTCACTTGGGATGTTCGTAAAATTCCGTATAATGACATGTTTTGGCTCCAAAATTCAAATTAAAATACTCTAATCTCATTAATTAAGTCTAATGAGGTTCTTATACTATTGAAAGGGGTCATTTAAGTTGATTGGTTGATTGATCACTCGTCTATCTCTCTCTCTCTGTCTAGCTCTCAAGGTTACTAGTTTTCTCCAAGTTCTTCATCAAGAAATCTTGACTTGCGTTAAGATTCAAGGCTTATAAATCTCATTCTCATTCCGTTGCAGTAGCTTCAAGCAATCTCAAAGGGGAGGCTAGTAATAGAGATTTTTGGAAAAAAATTCTTCATTTATGTCAAGCCTTGTTACATTTTGTGCTTCATGTAAAATCATAGACTTATGATTTTATGTAACTTGGTTTCTCTCCACAAAGGTTTATTCTTTTCCTTGGTCTAATTTGTGTTATTGTATCATTAAATCCATTGTTGTATTATGATTAAATGTATCTAACACTACAACAAAATAGGCATTTAATGGTTACATGGGGGAGACATTATAGACATTTAATGTCTCCCCCTAGGGGAGACGTTGTTGCAGGAGCCATCTAAAGTGACCCTATGATGACTCCCATGGGGAGACTTTATAGACATTTAACGTCTCCCCCTGGGAGTCATCATAGGGTGCACGTGTACACCCTATGATGACTCCCACGGGGAGACTTTAAATGTCTACAAAGTCTCCCCATGGGAGACGTTGTAGGTACCTATGACGTCTCCCATGGGGAGACTTTGTAGACATTCAACGTCTCCCCCTGGGAGTCATCATAGGTTTTGTATTTTTAAAAAAAAATAATTAAATAATTATTTTTAGTATATTAATTAATATAATTAAATATATTAATTTTTTTTGAAATAGAATTAAATATACTATTTTTTTTAAATATAATTAAATATATTAATTTAAAAATCTAAATTATATGCAAATTTAAATTGTGAATTTTCATTAATAAAATAGAAATGTGTATATAATATGTTTTTGCTAGCTAAATATATACAAATGTAATATTTGTTGTTAAACATACAAAATTAACAAAACATGCAAAATTAACAAATATTACTCAAGCTAGCTAGACATATAGTAAGAAATAAAAAGTAAAAAAAAACCTAATATGTGGGACGATGACTTTGAATTATCGATAGCATATGGTTCGGCCAGTGTTGTCGCATTTCATTAATCTGTGCTGGTGTATATGGTGTAGTGTTTAGCTACAAAAAAAATACAAAGTAAAATATATTAGTTAATTATTATTTAATTATATATACATTAATAATAAATAAATTGTTAACTTTGTATAAATTTATATACATACATTTTTCTTCAAGTAACGTCCAGGTCGTGGATGTTCAATGTAATCATTCAACATCCTCATCACATAATATCCAAATGTCACATTGTCTGGTTGGTGTGCACACTAATATTTAAATAAAAATACTTAATATAAAGAATATTAGTAAAAGTCAACTATAGATGTTCAAAATAATTGAAGTTGTAGTTACTTACTTTAGGTTGCACAATTTCTATATTATTTGGAATCTCAAGATGTTTTGGTAGACTGGTTAGAAAAAGGTTGACCCCGTTTTTATATTCCACGGATAACTTATTCGCTGACATCCATTTTCTATCCATATCATCTCCTATGTCTATAAAAAATTAAAAAAAAAAAAAACTAAATAAGCATACGAAAAATTGGGCAGTATTTCCCCTATATTAGTAACCTAACCATCTATCAATCTAATCAAATACAATCGAATAAGCACAACACAATACAAATATAATAATAAAATACATAATTCTAGACAAAATCGAGCAGCATTTCCCCTATAATAGTGATATAATCATCTGTGAACAACAAGTCAAAAAATTCAAACAACACACAATAAGTTTCTTCCTTATAGCTCCGCAGCACACAAACAAATTTTCCAGAACCTACTTCACTAAAACACACAGATCTCAACCTTCTGTTATCACTGAAACACACAATTTTAATCTCAGAACCTACTTCACTATGGATGAATATTTAAGATATTTAAACTCCTTTAACAAAAGTTTAATAATACTAAAACAAGAAAGAATATAATATATGTACCACTTGCAATTAATAATCCTTGCTAGCAAATTTACTTCACTTTCCAAAGAGCGCACTTTGCTATTAAATTTACAACCTACAAAACTAAATTAATTAATAAATAAAATATTACTAAATAAACTTCACTAAATAATTAGATTAACAATAACTTATTATTGAAATTTTAGAAACTTAAAAGCCTCAAATGTGTGCTTGAAATCGAAAATTTGAGGCAAAAATCTCATAAAAATCTCTGTTAAAACCACAACTTAAAAATTGAAATTAATTAATTAATAAAAGATTACTAAATCAATAAAATAACATAACTATTATAAATAACATACTTAAATTTTAATAAACATTACAAATATATATAATTTTCTAATTAAATAATAATATAAATTAAAAAAAATTATAAACATTATAAATTTGAATTACTATTTTGTATGTAAAATTAAAATTAAATTATTTTTCTTATTTTAGACAATTATTAAATACATTTTAGCAAAACATATTTACATATATATAATTAACAAACATTAAAAATTAATTAAAAAATGTATAATTTTCGGATTAAATAGTAATAAAAATTTAAAAATAGTAAATAATGTGGTATCATCTTAAAAGTAAACAATATAGTATCTCAAATATACATAAAAATTAGTTTTCATACTTTAAGCTAATATTTCTAATAAAACTCACAAATCATATAAAAAAATGCACAAAAATATTTTTTTCTTCCATTCTAACTATAATACATTGTTTAATCTTCAAATCCTACCCCAAATATGCTTTAAATCCACTTTGTTGAGCCAAAAATCACCCAAAACCGCAACTCATAAACCCTAAAATCCCAATATCAATTCCTTAATAACTAGAGACAATAACCATGAAAATTATCCTAACAATTATACAACACTTATAAATAATAAAAACTTACCTAAAATGAGATTTTATAGCCTAAAATTGACCAAAATCATCAAAAAAAATGTCCCTGAAATCGCCAAGAAAATCGCCATTCTCCGCCTCTGGTTCGTGCGCTCGGGGAAGAAGAAAGAAAGACTGAATATATATATTAGGCCAAACATTTAACGTCTCCCCTGGGAAGACGTGCCAGACATCTAACGTCTCCCCTAGGGAGACGTCCCATGTGGCACGTCTCCCCAGGGGAGACGTTAGATGTCTAGCACGTCTTCCCAGGGGAGACGTCAGATGCTCTTACATGTCTGATATTTTATAAATAAATAATTTTATATTCATATTTTTAAACTAACGTCTCCCACTACTTTTAATGACTTACCTTGGTAGTCACCAACAAGAACTTTTAATGACTTACATCATTAGACTTTAAATATCCCTGAATACTTTTAAGATTGTTGTAGTGTCATTAAAAGTGAAAGTTGTTGTAGTGTAAATTCATGCTATAATGATTTATTCTTTAAGTTCCAAGATTTCCAATCATACTTTGAATATGTTTCTTTAATTATCAAGATTTGTATTTATACTATGATTATGGTACTAAATTAGTCTACAGGGTTTGAAATATTAAATTAATTTCCATTATTCATTGTTTGATTCGAAAGCCCAAGCCATAAATCCTTAGCAATCAAAAATCTCTATATCCAATCACATTCTTTTGTGTTTTGCATAATCAACAATGTGGGAAATCGGTTCATCATTTACATTCTACAAATCCTTGCTTCAAGATTTGGTTTATGTTGAACACATAACGCATCAGAATATAGGGACCCATTTTAATAAATACTAATACCAGCCAGGATCATTTACATATATAAATATTAAATCATATACAAATAGATCAGGGATTACCACTTGTAGTCTATCAAGTGTTCTTGAGTCTTTTTGTATAAATCAACCATCTTCCTATCCAATGTTCTGAGATCTCACACCCTGATCTTCCAAACAAATCCTCAAACACACAAGGACATATGTGGGCACGTAGGATTCAAAAGCTTGATTTATGTCACTCCCTAGATGTACTCAACACATGAGATCTAGAGAGTTTTGACAGATAGAAGGTTTAGAATAATTTTCAGGTTTTGAAAAAACTATCGCTTTAGAGAGAGAGTCTGATTATCCATCATTTTCTAAATATCACGTATATCATATTTATAAAGATGTTTAATCAAATTAAATAATCTTTATTTAATTAAAATATAATTAAAATTAAAACTGATTAGATATTTTCATTTAATTATCTATTTAAATCATATTTAAAAAGAATAATTAAATAACTGATCAAACAAATTTATTTGAAATTCAAAATTCAAATCCCAGGAATAAAAACCCTGATGCTAAGCACCACACACTGTACTGTACAATGTGTGTCGCCCAGCCCTATTAGGATTGCCCTAATTTTCTCATTTGTTTATTTAATCAACTCTTAAGACAAGACATTTATTCCAACATAAATATCAGTTAATTTAAAATTAACTTTATCTTAAAATATCAGTTTTAAAATAAATAAATAAATATCATATTATAAATAAGATATTTATTATTTTCTCTCAATATATTAATCCGAACAAGATTAATATTAATTTTAATATATAATTTTTCAAAATAAAAACTATATAGTTAAATAATTAATTAATTCACAATTAATAAATTACCCATAATAATGAAATAATTATTTACTTTCCCTAGAAAATTGATTCCCTTACAATTTAGTCCTTTCTCTTAACAAATATTTCTTTTGACATCCTTACCCTTGATAGTGTAGGACAAATGTGATTTGGGGACCATGGACTTATCATACAAAGCTCCAATAAACCAAATTATTAATTAAACTTTTTAATCTAATAATCTTATTTAATAATGCCATGATTACTCCACTATAAATATGGAATTGCACTCTAAGTATTTATATAATTATATTTACAGAGTTTTCTCTAGTAGTCCATTGATATAATCAATATATGTAGTTCTGCCCTCCATTATTGGTTCGTTAATTAGAGTGGGTCAAAATTATAATTTTACCCTTCTAATTACATCTTGATTCTTAAGTACCATTAATTCATTAGTGAATAATTAATCTATAATGTAATTATAGATTTGAGCTCAATAACTATTCAATTCCATAATCAACCATTAAGGGAACCAATATTTGATCCGTTAGGAGAGTATGGATTCCAATATTGTAATTCATGTTCCCAGTCATCCATGATATTGAATTTCCAAAACAAAAATCATTAGCCTCATTATTTTGAGAGACCTTAACGAGTGACTCAAATGATCCAATAAACACAAACAGGAGTTCATGAATACTCAGGATTTAGACTGATCTACAAATGATCATCCATTATGACAAAAATTAAATCTTTACGTCAAACAGCAAGTTTACAAAGATAATTAATTCTCAGCGATCTTGTTATATATAATCTGTATTATATACAACACTTTTACTAAGATGTCTATCCACATCAGTAATCTGAATCTAGATTACTTGAATCTCGTATGCTTAGCAAACCATACTAGTAACCATTCATTAAAGATTCATTACTTTAATATGCTACTAACTATTTTATTCATTATATATGATCTTAATTCTCTCGTACTAATATAAGAACATATTCTCAAGAATGAATAGGGAATTTTCTTTATATTATTATATAGTTAATTCAAACAATAATTATAACATTCAAATATAATAAAATTGTACTTTTATTTAAAACCAATAAAATGTTTTAACATGCTTTTAGGACATTAATCTTAACAAAATAAAATAATTAAATAATCAAATTCAAATAATTATTTAAACTTAAGATATTAAAATATCTTAACCAACTAAAATATATTTATTTTCTAATAAAATAAAATAAGATAAATAAATTTTTAAATTCAAATAATTTAAAAATTAATTAAATAAAAGATATCTTATAACAACTTAGGAATTAGGGTTTTGGGCACCAAGATTGGTGCCCTAGGGCTGGCGGCACAAGGAACCAATGGCTCGGGTGGGTGGCAGGCTAGCGTGCAAGGGCTCGGCCAGGAGCCTAGCGCGCGAGGAGGCAGGCAGATGGGCGCGCGCGTGGGCACTGTGTGCACGCTGGGAGCCATGGGGCAGCACATAAAGAGCTGCGGGGCTGCACGCTGGGAGTCGCGGAACTAGGGTGTGTCTGGCGCGCACGGCAGCAGGTGGAGGCTTGGGGCTTGGTGCGCGCGCAAGTGAGGCAGCATAGGTCTGGTGTGTGCGGTTGTAGGAGGCTCGGGCCGTGTGCCTCTTTGGTGCATGGCTCGGGTTCCTCCTCATCTTTGTGTACAGAGTTTTTTTTTAAATAAATTCATATTTCTCAAATAAATTTACAAAAATCCTATGCCATTTATGGCTTACACAAGATCTAGAGAAACAATAAAATTCCTAACCCAATAGCACCATATAATTAATGATCCATCATTCAACCATACATCCAAAGAACATATCAATCCATTCAGTATACATATCAACATGCATATAACAAATGCAACATACATATAACTGATGTGGTACCAATTGTTGATATTTGTTAACCGAGATTTTTGGCAACCCTATTAATAACTAATATTTACTGATAATTATAATGAAAGCAGAAGATTAACACAGGGTTTTTACATGGTTGGGGCGTTAACTAGCCTTAGTCCACGAGTCTATATTATTAGAGCTTGAAGAACCTTTTACAATGAAGTTTTCTCTCTATATTTTGACAGGGTTACTGTCTTTTTTGGTGAAAGGAGCCCCCTTTTACAGTGTTCTGTAGCTTATATTTATAGGCTTAGGGGAACACCGGGTCTGGGCCAGGTTCGACCCAGGCCCATCGGAGAAATGAATATATGTGGCCTCTCTAGTGGAGGCCCAATACAAAAGGTACAAAATACATAAATTCCAAGCCAACTAAGGCCCAACTGGTTGACCTTAGGGCTACATCTCGCCCCACAAAACGACGCTTTTGGTCTGGCCACTTCGAGTCACGAGGCAGATTCAGGAGACAAGACCAGTCAGAGTATTTGGCTGCGTAGGCCTGACACATCGGCGTGCAATCCCGAGGTGACCTTTTCTGCAGGCGAAAAGTGGGGACAACGCCCACGTTAAATGAGGCGGCTTCAGGGTCCTGGACGCTTGGCCCCTTCAACTGGGGGGAGGTGATCCGGGTCTGTTTACCTTTGTCTTGCTTCGTTTACCACAGGCCTGGACCGTATCAGGGTTCGGGACCTGGACGTGCAGGCCTCGAGGGTCCGAACGCTCTGTGCACCGCCCAGACTATCGTCGCGGAGGACAGACCCGGAGGGACATTCCGGACCCCTCCAATGGGCCCTGCCATGCATCTCTAGTCCATACCCTTCCCCTTGGACACTCTCCGTACCAAGAGGCCTTGGGCCGGGCCCGCATGCTTACATGGCCCCTGACAATGGGCCTGGACGAAGACTCCGAGCCCATGCAGGAAATGGGGATAACATTTACCCCCCAATCCTTCGCCTAGGTCTGCCAGGAGGAGGGTTGCATCGTCCCCAGGACGCTCGCTTGGTTGCCTCCCCAGTTCCTGTACGAATTCATGGGTCCAGGACAGAGGTCCGCGGCATTGGTTGGATGCTTGGCCCGGATCGTTTACCACGATCCGGGGGCGTTTACCTTTGTCCCACTTTACGGCAAGGATACACGTGTCACCAGGTGATTGCTGCACGGGTCTTGAAAGGTCGTCTAGCCCTCCCAAGGGTCGCTAGGCCTAGGCTAGGGTGTCAGCGAACGTCTCGAAGCGTACCATCCGCACGGGGGCCATCATTAATGCCCCTGGGACGAGGTGGACCGTAGGATGGGGCGACCTTTGGCATCCTTCACTCTTGGGCCGTCAGATCTAAGATGGCGAGGATCCATCCCGAAAGGACTCATAAATGTCCCTGCACGATTCCTGATCGTCTGATGAAGAGACACCCATCCGTTGGATCGTGGGCCAGGGCTTAAGGTCACTATAAATACCCCCCCGAAAACCACATTTGGCACTTTTACCTCTTCAAACCAGCTTAAGAAAATGCAAACACTACTCGAGCTTTGCATGTCCGACATCGCCGAGGACATACACCGCCATCTGCTAGCTCTGCGCCGCCACCTGTTCCCCAGAACCCCAACGTCTGCTCTTCTACCTGACGACGCATCTCAGGTTTGTCCTGTCGACGAACTACTGCACCGGCTGCGCCACTTCCAGAACGAGGTTCTGCCGTCCTTACAGTCGGACAACCATCACCTTCTACGGTCGACACCTCACAGTAAGTTTTCCTAACTCTCTTCACAACTTTATGAACCTGTGATGTTCTTTTGATGCGTGCGTTTAGGCTCTATGCTTAGAAATTGCTAGGAAGGCTGCCTGGTTCGGGTTGCTCTGTATCCGGATGCCTCCCGGACAAGGGGCGGGCCTTAGTAGCCTCCTCTCCCGATTAGGGTCTCGGGGCTCTCCGGGTCCCGGACCTGATCCGACGGGACTCTAAGCAGTCGTTAGGAGACTCCCCGTACCTTGACCGACTTTCTTGGGTTTAGGTACTGACTGCTTGGTCTTTCTTTCTTTGTTCCCAGATCATCAGCTATGGGAACGGGCGTTACGCTCCATTCTGAAGATGAGGTCAATAGGGCCCCTGTCACCGTTTCTGGATCCCAGACGCCTAAGGGCAATAGGTGGGAAATGGACGTGACGGCCAACTCGTTCCGGAATTACCGGATGATGATGCTCCTGGAGCAGCGTCTGGGCATCAAATCAACTCCGGGCCTCTTTCACAACCGCCTGGCCAGGCTCGAGGAGTGGGCACATACGTCCGTGGAAGGATTCGGAGCCTGGAGTGCTGGCCATATCAGCACGGGAGCTACACTCCCGCTTCATGACTTTTTCGTGCGGTTCCTGACGTACGTGGGAATCGCACCGTTCCAGCTTCTGCCCCAAGCGTACCGTCTACTCGCTGGATGGCGGGTGTTTTGCGCCACGAAGGAGATCGCGGAGCCCACCCCTGCAGAGGTCTTGTACTTCTACAAGCTGGAGCCGCAGGTTAACGTCAAGGACAAGACCCTGGATGGCTTTTATAGGCTGAAGCCACGGAGCAGCTATCCTGCTCCTACCAGCTCCTGGAGGCATCCCCCGGACGTCAGGCATTAATGGTTCATGACGTCCGGGTTCCTCGTGGACAAGAACCCCACACTGTTACTGGACTTCCAGCGAGTGGGTAAGTATTTCCCTGGACCTTTCTTTTATCCATCTTTTCTACTCGTCTCTTATCATATCTTTAGGGTGGCAGGACCCTTCCCTCAAACTCCCCTTACCGAGTTCATTCTGGAAAGGAGGAGATTTTATTCTAAGTTAACCGCGGAGGATCTGGACATAGGGGGATACATCACGGATGACAATCTTCGACTGGTTGGGATGCTCGCGGCCACCCAGACAATTGTTATCCTAAACCTTCGGGGCATCCCCTGCGAGAAGAACGTCGACGTCCGGGAACAGTTGGCCCTGGACCACATTGCCACGGTGGTAAGAGCGGCGCGGGCCGACGCGGCCCAGCACAAGAAGGACCAGGCCCCGGCGGAAGCGACCACCTCAGAAGAGCTGGAGGAGCTCTTTGAAGATGCCCTACCAAACTCCGGGACTCCCGGGGCTAGCGTATCTGGGCGAGGTAACTCCCCTTTAATCTTAACGTATGCTCCCCTAGTCGGGGACTTAGCTAGAGATAGGCTAGTACCCCCGGGCCCCGCGTTTGGGGCCGATGGGGAGATAAGGCCTTCAGTTCCCGTCCCCGTAGGCTCAGAGGTCCTCATGTTCTTATCCGGGTTCCTCCAGTACGGGGGCTTCTTGAACCCAGACGACATAGGGGATAGGGTCCACTCATTTGCTTTAAGGGAATTGAGTCTCGCCCGGGGCCTAGACGAGGGTTCGTCCTGGGTCATTTCTAACTTTGATTTATGTGTTTTCTTGTTTGGTTTACCGTCCTAACTCCTTTTTCTGTCCTTTTGCAGAGGACTCTGACATGTCAAACCCGGCCAGCGAAATGAGGAGGCTCATCAAGGACAGGGCGGCCAAGAAGGCGGCTAGGAAGAGAAACTAGGAGACGGGCCTGGAGCCCCACCTTACCGGGGAACTATCCGGGACGGAACTCCGTCCAGGTGAAGGAGCTCTGGCCGTGGTCCCCTTCCAGGCCATGGAGCCTGCTGCAAACTTCGCCTCCGACCCACCCCCCGTGATTGATTTAGAGGCGGGCGCGGCTATCAGCCGGAGCTCTGGAAAGAGGGGCCCGGATGCTGACGTCAGAGAAGGCAACACCGGGAAGAGGCCCTAGATGATGCAGGCCGGCTCGACTGAAGAGTCACATGGGGAAAGCTGGCTGACCACGAAGGAAATCCCCGCACCGCCAGTTCTTCCCCTACGCCCGACTCTTCTCGAGGAGGGGGAGTCAGCCCTCCGGGATGAGCAGTCCCGGCTGATCAACCGGACCTGGGAAAATGGCCGGTGCTGGAGGGACGACACTTACAAGGCCCTGACGATCCATCGCCAGGTTGAATTCTCGGATTGTCCTGCCGAGTTCAGTGCTCCCCAGCCGATCGTGGACCGGCTAGTCGCCGAAGCAGGCTTCCGCCCTAAACTCGGCCAGGACACAGCCCCCCTGGCAACTGATCTGCTGGACCAGGTTGGGAGCACCATGTCCAACCTTCAGCTGAAGAGGTACACCACGATAGCCAACCCGGACGTACTGTTCATCTCCCAGGCTCTCCGCCACCAGGCCACCGCGGTAACTTTTACTTCTCTTATACTCCTTCCCTCATTTGTTGATGATGGTTTCATTTTCTAACTTTTCTTTGCTCCAGGTTGATCTGTTGTCCCAATGGAGTGTCGATCTGGTGGCCGAGCTTGCCATAAAGATGGAGATGGCCAAGCTGGAGTTGGAGGCGGCCGTGAATCAGAGGGAGGATGCAAAGGAGGCTCTTGGCCAGGAGACGGCCCGCATCCAGGCAGAGGTGGCCCGTGTGAAGGCGGAGCGCGAGGAGCTCGGCCGCGCCAAGGCCGGATTGGAAGAGGAGTTCTCCCAGATGACAAAGGATGCCGATGAACGGGCGACACTTTTGGAGGCGGCCGCAGCGCAGTCCGCCCTGGACAAGGAGGAGATCCTGGCCTTGAAAGCCCGAGTCTGCGAACTGGGCGATTCTCTGCTTCAGGAGAAGGTGGCGCACGAAATGACCCGTCACGAAAAGGAGGAGGCCGAGGATCTGTTGGATGTCACCTTTGACGAGGCCATCTACATGGCCTGGTGTAAGGATAAAAGTATGAATCTTCTTGTCTTCCCTGATCCTGAGTCAAATCGGGCCGAATACGAGGCCAAGGAGAGGGAGGATGCGGACCTCCGGGCGGATGCACTGTAGGCTCGAACCTCTGGGCCTTGTACTTTTATTAGTGTTTTTTGGCTTGTAATTAAATTTAAAACACTGCTACCTTCTTTGGGGTTTTACGAAGGCTCCCTTCCATTGTTCCAAGTAGAAATTTCATTTTGTTACCGCTATTAACTGATTGCAAGGGTTTAGTCCCGGTTCCAATGGCCTGGACTAGACCCAACAACCAAACTTTCCAAGTTTCTAATCCTGGCACCCAGTCCAGGACCCTCGGGGCTTGGTTTAACTTGAAGTTCTGTTCTCCTTTTATCAGTTTTAGGCCCTGGCTTTGCCCTGGGATGAACCAGATGCTTTTATATCCCGGACGTCAATTTTCCGGATCGGACGAGCCCTGTCCTCTTTATTTTACTTCCCCAGACATTACTCGTCCAGGGCGGGACCGGCCTCGGGCATCGTTTGTCCGGGGCGGGATCGACTTTTGGGGCCCGGTCCTCTGCTTTATAACCCTGAACGTCGTTCGTCCGGGGTAGGACCAGCCTTGGGCTCGGTCCTCTTTTATACCCCCGGATGTCGTTCGTTCGGGCGCGGGACCAGCCTCGAGCGTGGTCCTCTTTTATACCCCCGGACGTCGTTCGTCCGCAGCGGGACCGGCCTTGGGCTCGGTCCTCTTTGTTTTATACCCCCAGACGTCGTTCGTCCGGGGCGGGACCAGCCTCGGGCGTGGTCCTCTTTTATACCACCGGACGTCGTTCGTCCGGGCGCGGGACCAGCCTCGGGCGTGGTCCTATTTTATACCCCCGGACGTCGTTCGTCCAGGGTGGGACCGGCCTTGGGCTCGGTCCTCTTTGTTTTATACCCCCGGACGTCGTTCGTCTGGGGCGGGACCAACCTCGGGCGTGGTCCTCTTTTATACCCCCGGACGTTGTTCGTCCGGGGCGGGACTAGCCTCGGGCGTGGTCCTTTTTTATACCCCCGGACGTCGTTCGTCCGGGGTGGGACCGACCTTGGGCTCGGTCGTCTTTGTTTTATACCCCCGGACGTCATTCGTCCGGGGCGGGACGAGCCTCAGGCGTGGTCCTCTTTTATACCTCCGGACGTCGTTCGTCTGGGGTGGGACCGGCCTTGGGCTTGGTCGACTTTGATTTATACCCCCGAACATTGTTCGTCCGGGGCGGGACCAGCCTCGGGCATTGTCCTCTTTTATACCCCCGGACGTCGTTCGTCCGTGGTGGGACGGACCTTGGGCTTGGTCGAATTTGTTTTATACCCCCGAACATCGTTCGTCCGGGGCGGGACCAGCCTCGGGCGTTGTCCTCTTTTATACCCCTGGACGTCGTTCGTCTGAGCGCAGGACCAGCCTTGGGCGTGGTCCTCTCTTATATCCCCGGACGTCGTTCATCCGGGGTGGGACCGGCCTTGGGCTCGCGTCTCCCGGGCTGTAGTCCGAGCCGGGACTTGCCTAAGCTTGCGCCCCTCCAGGTGTTTGCTTATACCTGGGATGGTACCCCCCGCAAGTGAGCGGAGACATGTCTGGGGTCACTTGAGAAAGGTTTAGCATAGTTTTGACAATAACCCTTTATGACGTTTTGCACACGTCATTTCCATTGTTTAAAAGACATTCGCCCTGAGGCGTACATTGTTTACAACGAAAATATTAAACTGGGAAAAGCTCCCGGACTATTGATAGTATTTTCAGAGATGCTCCGCATTCCAGGCTTGCGGGACTTCCGAGCCATCGAGCCGATTCAAGTGATACGTTCCAGGGCATACCTCGTGTTGGATCTCATATGGCCCCTCGCAATTAGGGTCCAGAACCCCCACTCCCGGATCTTGAGTAGCAGGGAAGACTCTTCGCAAGACTAGGTCGCCTGTTCCAAACTTACGGCTCTTGACTCTGGAGTTGAAGTGCCGCGTGATTTTTCCCTGGTACATCTTCAGCTGTACTTGCGACTCTTCCCGGATCTCTTCGATGAGATCTAACGATTCCTGAAGTAAGTCGTGGTTCTGGGCGGGATCATACGTGTTGCGTCGGTGGGACGGGACGGTCATTTCGATTGGGATGATGGCTTCGCATCCATAGACCATAGAGTAGGGGGTGTGTCCGGTTGACGTCCTCTCGGTCGTCCGGTAGGCCCACAGTACACGGGGGAGTTCCTCGGGCCATTTGCTCTTATAGGCCTGGAGCTTTTTCTTCAGTGTCCCCTTTAGGATTTTGTTCACAACTTCTGCCTGCCCGTTTGCCTGAGGTCTGGCAACCGCGGAGAAGCTCTTCACTACACCGTGCCTTTCGCAAAAATTCGTGAAGTGGGCGCTGTCGAACTGCTTCCCGTTGTCGGACATGATTTTGTAGGGGAGGCCATACCGACACACTATGTTGTTGATGACGAAATCTAAGGCCTTTTTGGAGGTGATTGTGTTCATGGGCTCTGCCTCAACCCATTTTGTGTAATAGTCCACAGCCACAATGGCATACTTCACCTCTCCTTTCCCGGTCGGGAGGGATCCAACAAGATCGATATCCCACACTGCGAAGGGCCAGGGGCTATTCATCAAGGTTATCTCTGTCGGGGGGGCCCGTGAGACCTTCGTGTAACTCTAGCATTGTTCGCACTTGCGGACGTAGTCGATACAGTCTTTCTTCATGGTTGGCCAGAAGTATCCTTGGCGCAGGATCTTCTTGGACAGACTGGCCCGGCAGTGTGATCTCTGCAAAAACCTTCATGCACTTCATGCATGATGGCGCTCAGCTCAGTCCCGGACACGCACTTGAGGTAAGGCATGGATAGCCCCCAGCGGTAGAGTTTTCCGTCCATCATGACGTACCGGTGGGCCTGGTACAGGAGTTTCCTAGCTGCGGCTCGGTCGTTTGGAACTTCCCCGGTGGACAGGTAGCGGATCAGCGGTCCCATCCAGGAAGCGGAGTGGTCGATGGTGTGGACGGCGGGGGCCCTGATGCTCGGGACAGGGAGATGGTTGACGGGAACCAGTTCGGCCAGCTCGGCCTCTGCGTCGGTGGCCAGCTTCGCTAGTGTATCCGCGAAGACATTCTGCTCCCGAGGGATCTGGCGGATGGAATGCGCTGCAAATGTCTGGAGCATTTCCCTCATTTGAGTCACATATGCCACCATTTTCTCTCCCTTGGTCTGATATTCCCCTGAGATTTGTCTGACTGCTAGCTGGGAATCGCTGTAAATTTCCAGGTTCGCTGCCCCTACCTCCCGGGCCAAACGAAGGCCGGCTAGGACAGCTTCATGCTCTGCTTCGATGTTCGACGCTTTGAACTAGAAACGGAGGGCATTTTGCAGCTGGTGCCCCTGCGGCGACACCAAGATGATCCCGGCCCCGGCCCCATTCTCGTTCGAGGCTCCGTCCACGAAGATTTTCCACAAGGGTGTTGCGGGGGCTGCGGGAACATTGTCTTCCGAAGAAATCCCAGAACATTCGACGATGAAATCAGCCAGGGTCTGTCCTTTGATGGACACCCTGGGCACGTAAGATATATCAAACTGGCTCAGCTCCATGGCCCACTTCAGGAGTCTTCCCGACGACTTGGGCTTCTGTAACACCTGTCGCAGGGGATGGTTGGTTAAGACCTTTATGGCGTGGGCCTGGAAGTAAGGTCGAAGCTTCCGGGACGCCATCAGTAGGCAGAAAGTCAACTTTTCGATCAATGGGTATCGAGACTCAGCGTCTTGTAATCGCTTGCTCACATAGTACACCGGGAGTTGTGTCCTTTATTCCTCTCGTACTAACGCGGCGCTGATCGCGTGCTCGGTCACGGCCAGGTATAGATACAGGTTTCGCCAGGATTGGGGCTTTGGCCAGGTGTTCTTTAAGCTTTTGAAAGGCCTCTTCGTACTCGAGCGACCACTCGAAACGCTGGCTTCCCCGAAGGACGTTGAAGAAAGGGATGCACTTGTCCGTGGCTTTAGAAACGAAACGGCTCAGGGCGGCTACTCGCCCTGTCATGCTTTGCACGTCCTTGTGTCTCCGGGGAGAGGCCATGTCGATCAGTGCCTTGATCTTGTCTGGATTGGCTTCTATTCCCCAGAAACTCACTATGAAGCCCAGGAACTTCCTGGAAGCCACGCCGAAAGTGCACTTCTTTGGGTTCAACTTTATCCCGAACTTCCGGATAACCGCGAAAGCCTCCGCCAAGTCGTCCGAATGGTTCCGGGATGTCTTAGACTTGACCAGCATATCATCAATGTATACCTCCATGTTTCGCCCTAGCTGGGCCCGAAACATCCGATTGACGAGCCTTTGGTAAGTTGCTCCGGCATTCTTGAGTCCGAAAGACATGACTATGTAGCAGTAGATGCCCTTGTCGGTTTGGAAACTGGTATGTTCCTAATCAGCCACGTGCATAGAGATATTATTGTAGCCGGAGTAAGCATCCATGAAGCTCAAGATCTCGTATCCAGACGTAGCGTCCACCATTTGGTCGATCCGGGGTAGCAGGAAATAGTCCCTCGGCAGGCTTTGTTGAGGTCCGTGAAGTCAATGCACGTTCTCCAGCTTCCGTTCGGTTTCAGCACCAGGACGGGATTGGCCAGCCACACGGGGCACAAAGCCTCGCATATGAAGTTGATAGAAGACATCTTCTCAACCTTCAGTTTAAGGGCCTCGACCCTCTCTGTCCCCAAGGGCCTGCGCTTCTGGCGGACCGGGGTCGCGTTTGGGTCAATACTTAACGCGTGGCAAATGATATTACGGTTGATCCCGGTCATGTCGGAGTGGGACCAGGCTAGAAGGTCCTGGTTTTCCTTGACTTGGGCGATGACGGCGGCCCGAATGTCTGTCGGCAGGCTCTTTCCTACTTAGATGATCCTGGTCGGATCGGTTTCGCTGATGCACACCTCTTCTATTTCGTCCATTGGCTTCAGGATGCGATCGTCCCCTATCCGCGGGTCCAGATCGTCCTCTTCCTGGACCACCCTCTCAGTAGGAGGGAGGGGAGTTGGTTCAACGGGCTCCTCTCGGACCATGTATATGGGCCGGGCGGAGACATGGTAGCACTTCCGGGCGCTCTTTTGGTCTCCTCGGACGGTCCCTACCCCTCCGTTGTCGCATGGGAACTTCATGCAAAGATGGCGGATGGAGGTGATAGCCCTGAACTCGACCAGTGCAGGCCGCCCAAAAATGACGTTGTAAGCGGTGGGGCAGTCCACCACTACAAAGGTGCAGAACTTGAACGAGTGCTGCAATTCACCCCCCAGCGTAACCGGCAGCTGGATCTTCCCCATGGGGAGAAGCGCGTCTCTGTTGAAGTCGTAAATTTGGGCCGGGCAGGATGCCAGATCCGCCTCCGTCAAGCCAATGGCTGTGAAGGCGGGCTTGAACAACAAGTTGACGAAACTTCCGTCATCCACCAACACGCAGGACACCAACTTGTTGGCGATTTGAGCATCTATGACCAGCGGGTCGTGGTGCGGAAAGTGGACGTTGCGTGCGTCGTCCTCCGTGAAGGTGATGGGGAGGTTTATCAATTTAGGGCGCTGGGCTGGAGCCTGGACCAGGGCGCAAACTTCTTGGTCGTGGTCCAGCTCACTCAGGTAGCGCTTTTGGTCATTCCTCGATGGCCCTCCCAGGTGAGGTTCTCCCGAGATGGTTGCCACATGTTCGTCAACTCGAGGGGGTGCTTCCCCGGTGGGATAAGGCAATCCGGGTCCGGGAACTTGCGCGGTGGGGGCCCCCTGAGGGGCCTGCGCCGGGTGTCCCTGCGCATACCCTCCCTGGGGGGGTATGCCCGAGTCGTTCCCGGGGCCGTGGGCTGCCATGGGCTTGCTGACATGCCCGGGACTCCCACGGGCATCCTTACCCACTGGTGGAGGTGCCCCATCTTGATGAGATTTTCAATCTCATCCTTGAGCTACCGACACTCGTTGGTGGTGTGGCCCACATCCTTGTGATAGGCGCACCTTTTGTTGGTGTCTCTCAGATTCCTTCCCCCTTTGAACATGGGGCTAGGCTTCCGGTAGTGGACCGCCCTCTCTGTCGCCAGATAAATGTTCTCCCTGGTGTCCACTAGGTTGGTGTATTCTAAGTATTGGGGCTCATAGCCCCTCTTCCCCTTCTTGACTGGCTCAGGCCGGTTCTGGCCTTTGCCCGATCGTTTCCCCCAGGAGGGATTCACGTTTGCCTCGGTCACTCTTGTTTGTGACTGCTGGGCCTCGACAGGGGCCATGCTGTGCCCTGCCGGCGCGACGCCATAACCGGAGAAGTGGGTGGATTGGGTCGGGGTGTACCCCGAAGTGGCAGGGCCGTAAACCATAGGGGTGTAGCTAACCCCAGGTGCGACGGCCGATCCAGGGGCAATGGGGGGCGTGTAGAGCTGCGCCAGGAACTGCCCCCCATAACTCGGGAACGACTGGGGCACGGGCTGCGGGGCCGGAGGCCACCCGAAAGCCTAGATCTAAGCTTCCTCCCAGTTGATGAATCCTTGGGCCCTCCTGATGAACTCTTCCAGGGTAGCCACTTTGCTACACTGCATGTCATCCCAGAGGGGGGACTCAGCCCGGATTCCGGACTGCAGTGCCACCAGGCGTTGTCCGTCGTCTACTTTAGTCTTGGAGGCTTCTTCAGTAAAGCGCTGGATGTAGGCCCTCAGGGTCTCCGTGGGGAGTTGCTTAATATTTGTGAGGGCGCTAATTTGCATATCCATCCTCATGGAGGCCACGAACTGCTTTCGAAACGCTGACTGCAACCCGGACCAGGATTGGATGGACCCCGGTTTAAGCCTCTTCCACCACTCTTCGGCAGGACCACCCAAAGTGATCAAGAAGCAGAGGCATTTGCCGTCGTCGCTGACATGGGCCACTGTCATGAGTCGGTTGTACCGGGACAGATGGTCCCTGGGGTCGGTGTTTCCAGTATAGGCAGTGAGGCTTGGAATTTTGAACCCCTTGGGGAGTGCGGCATCTAGGATGTGCCTTGCGCATGGCTCTTTATCCTCTTCGTCGGAGTCGGTGTCTGCGCCTTCTTGCTTGCGGATCAGGCGATCCGTGACCTTTTTTAATGCGGCCACCTGCTCCATGAGCAGCTTGTCCGTGCCATCCTCCAGGGGGATTCTCTCGTTCCTCCTGTCGTTCCTGAGGTCGCCGTCCCGGGGGAGAATTTTTTCCTTGCGAGCCCGCTCCTTCCGAGCGTTCAGTCCATCGCGTAAATCTATCTGGGAAGTGTCGTCCCCTGAACTGAGGGCGTGACGTTCCTCGCAGCGAGGCCGTTCCCGACGGTTCTTGTTAACCGAGGCACTTGGGTGCAAAGACCTTTCCCGCCCGTTTGGCCTGGGGCGCGTCGGGGCTGCGCGTTCCGTGGCTGCATCCCCTGCGAATCGATCGGGTGGCCTCGTCCTGGGACGGAGCGCACCTTTTCTTTCCTAGGTAGCGGCCGGGAACGAGCCCCGGCTTTCGCGACGTGGGTGGTCTTCTCCCGGGTCTTCCGCCGCTCCCTGTCCGGGCCTTCTGGAGCCGGCTCGGGAAAAGGCTCCGAGGGATGGACCGGGCTGGGGCCTCTGGGGACCTCGGCTTGCTCTCGTGGGGCAGGTTGCTGCGCTTCTGGAAGTGGGCCCGCTACGGGGTTGGCTGCCGGACCCTGCGCGGCCATGAACGCCTGCAGGGCTTGGAGAGACTCTTGTATCCATCGATGCGCCTCCGCCTGTTCAGCGATCCTGGCTTCCTGATCCAGGACTTGCTGCCTTAGTCTGGTCACCTCCAAATCTTGTTGATCATCGTGGGGGGTCTTGGGATCCGCAGCTTCGTCGTGGTACTCCCCCTCATTTTCCTCTTCATAATACTCCTCCTCGTTTTCCTCTTCGTATTTTGTCCCACCTTCGTAGTCTTGTGACTCGTCTTGGTGAGATGTTTGAGGAGGCACGTTCTCCGGCAAGTCCTGAGGGATATGTTGCGATGGCAACGGGTCTCCGTTACCCTGCTCTAGATTGGTAGGGTCGAAGGTGGTGTGTCGTGTGTTCACCATCGTAGTAAAGGCCTGACGTTAGCACTAGCTTCCTTTAGCTCTCAATGAAAGCACCAAACTGTTAACCGAGATTTTCGGCAACTCTATTAATAACTAATATTTACTGATAATTATAATGAAAGCAGAAGATTAACACAGGGTTTTTACGTGGTTAGGGCGTTAACTAGCCTTAGTCCACGAGTCTATATTATTAGAGCTTGAAGAACCTTTTACAATGGAGTTTTCTCTCTATATTTTGACAGGGTTATTGTCTTTTTTGGTGAAAGGAGCCCCCTTTTACAGTGTTCTGTAGCTTATATTTATAGGCTTAGGGGAACACCGGGTCTGGGCCGGGTCCGACCCAGGCCCATCGGAGAAATGAATATATGTGGCCTCTCTAGTGGAGGCCCAATACAAAAGGTACAAAATACATAAATTCCAAGCCAGCTAAGGCCTAACAGGTTGACCTTAGGGCTACATCTCGCCCCACAAAACGGCGCTTTTGGTCTGGCCACTTCGAGTCACGAGGCAGATTCAGGAGACAAGACAAGACCAGTCAGAGTATTTGATTGCGCAGGCCTGACACATCGGCGAGCAATCCCGAGGTGACCTTTTCTGCAGGCGAAAAGTGGGGACAATGCCCACGTGGAATGAGGCGGCTTCAGGGTCCTGGACGCTTGGCCCCTTCAACCGGGGGGAGGTGATCCAGGTCTGTTTACCTTTGTCCCGCTTCGTTTACCACAGGCCCAGACAGTATCAAGGTCCGGGACTTGGACGTGTAGGCCTCGAGGGTCCGAACGCTCTGTGCACCACCCGGACTATCGTCGCGGAGGGCGGACCCGGAGGGACATTCCGGACCCCTCCAATGGGCCCCGCCATGCATCTCCGGTCCATACCCTTCCCCTTGGACACTCTCCATACCAAGAGGCCTTGGGCCGGGCCCGCATGCTTACATGGCCCCTAACAATGGGCCTGGACGAAGACTCCGAGCCCATGCAGAAAATGGGGATAACAATATTAAATTATCAAATCAAAGGTATGCAACGGAATATATGAACTCATTTTAATAAATATTAATACCATCCAGGATCATATAAATATATAAATATTAAATCACATACAAATAGATCAGGGATTGCCTCTTGTAGCCTGTCAAGTATCCTTGAGTCTTTTTGTATAAATCAACAATCTTCCTATCTATTGTTCTGAGATCTCACACCCTGATCTTCCAAAACAATTCTCAAACACACAAGGACGTGTGTGAGCACGTAGGATTCAAAAGGTTTATTTATGTGACTCCCTAGATGTACTCAACAGAAGAGATCTAGAGAGTTTGGACAGAGAGAATGTTTAGAATAGTTTTCAAGTTTTGAGAAAACTATCGCTTTAGAGAGAGAGTTTCATTATCCATCCTTTTTTGAATACCATGCATATCAGATTTATAAAGATATTAAATCTAATTAAATAATCTTTTTTTAATTAAAATATAATTCAAATTAAAATTGATTAGATATTTTCATTTAATTATCTATTTAAATCATATTTAAAAAGAATAATTAAATAACAGATTAAACAAATTTATTTGAAATTTTGAATTCAAAATTCAAATCTCAAGGATAAAAACCTTGATGCTAGGTGCCACACACTGTACTGTACAGTGTGTGTCGCCCAGCCCTATTAGGGTTGCCCTAATTTTCTCGTTTGTTTATTTAATCAACTTTTAAGATAAGATATTCATTCCCACATAAATATCAGTTAATTTAAAATTGACTTTATCTTAAAATATCAGTTAATTTAAAATTGACTTTATCTTAAAATATCAGTTTTAAATTAAATAAATATCATATTATAAATAAGATATTTATTATTTTCTCTCTTTATATTAATATTTTAACAAGATTTTAACATATAGTTTTTCAAAATAAAAACTATATAGTTAAATAATTAATTAATTCACAATTAATCAATTAGCCATAATTATGAAATAATTATTTCCTTGCCCTAGTAAATTAATTTCATTGCAATTTAGTCATTTCTCTTAACAAATATTTCTTTTGACATTCTTACCCTTGACAATGTAGGACAGAGGTGACCTGAGGATCATGGACCTATAATATGAAGCTCCAATAAACCAAATTATTAATTAAACTATTTAATCTAATAATGTTATTTACTAATTCCATGATTACTCCACTATAAATATTGAATTGCACTTTAAGTATTTATAGAATTATATTTACATAATTTTGTCTAGTAATCCATTGATATAATCAATATATGTAGTTTTCTCCTCCATTGTTGGTTCGTTAATTAGAGCTGGTCAAAATTACCGTTTTACCCTTCTAATTACCTCTTGATCCTTAAGTACCATTAATTCACTAGCGAATAATTAATCTATAATCTAATTATAGATTTGAGCTCGATAACTATTCAATTCTAGAGTTAATCCTTAAGGGAACCAATATTCGATTCGTTAGGAAAGCATGAATTCCAATATTGTAATTCATGTTCCCAGCCATCCATGATATTGAATCTCCGAAACAAAAGTCATTAGCCTCATTATTCTAAGAGACCTTATTGAGTGAATCAAAAGATCCAATAAACATAAAAGGAGTTCATGAATTCTCAGGATTTAGACTGATCTACAAATGATCATCTGTTATGACAAGAATTAAATCTTTAAGTCAAACAACAAGTTTATAAAGATAATTAATTATCATCGGTCCTGTCATATATAATCTCTATTATATACAACACATTTACTAATATGTCTATCCACATCAGTAATCTGAATCTAGATTACTTGCATCTCGTATTCTTAGCAAACCGTACTAGTAACCATTCATTAAAGATTCCTTACTTTAATATGTTACTGATTATTTTATTCATTATATATGATCTTAATTCTCTCATTCTAATACAAGATCATATTCTCATAAATGAAAAGGGAATTTTCTTGATATTATTATATAATTAATTCAAACAATAATTATGACATTCAAAAATAATAAAATTGTACTTTTATTTAAAACCAATAAAATATATTTACATGATCTTAGGGCATTAATCCTAACATTGAAAGCGTATTTTGGTTCCTAGCCTGGAAAAGTTTCACTAAGACACATTATTTATTATAGGAACAAAGTGAAATCATGCCTCCTAGAAGATCGATGCGAAGTAATGATGGAGTTAACCATAATCTTGGAAATCCACCTGCCATAAGGCCAAATACGAGAGAAAAGAACAATGGAAACCCTGATGATGGGGGGATTGAGCGTAACGGCAATCCTCAAATTGACTACCAGAGGTTGGAGGCACAGTTCTTCACCATGCAAGAGAACGTGAGGAGGCAGGCAGAGTT
Organism: Humulus lupulus; assembly: GCF_963169125.1. Classification (NCBI taxonomy): domain Eukaryota; kingdom Viridiplantae; phylum Streptophyta; class Magnoliopsida; order Rosales; family Cannabaceae; genus Humulus; species Humulus lupulus. The sequence goes on along the minus strand of NC_084797.1, from coordinate 167,700,629 downwards.
GAGGGAATTGAGTCAACAAAGGAAACAACAAGAACAACCAGCACAAGTGGTTGGAGATATTCATTAACCTTTAGCGCTGATCGTAGCTAGTCTTGAAGATGGAAATCATTTAGAGCTGATGTACAAAAGATTCAGGAAGCATCATCCTCAAGTGTTTCAAGGGACCGCTAATCCACTGAAGGCTGAGCAATGGATGAGCATGATGGGATCTATTCTGGATTTGATGCAAGTTGAAGAGAATGACAAGGTGGCTTATGTGACCCACATGTTTAGGGACGATGCAAGAATTTGGTGGGAAGTGATTTTGCGAGCAAGAGATGATACTGCAAGCATTCAATGACAAGTATTATAATGTTGTTGTATGAGCTTAGAAAGTGGATGAGTTTGCTACTTTGAGTCAAGAAAATATGACATTGACAGAGTACGTGCTGAAGTTTGACCTCATGGATTGAAGCCTATGATATCTCGTGATGATGAGATTCTATTAGTAGGGGTGACAACACTTATGATCAGATATTGGAAAGGGCTCTCACTGCTAAGAGAATGGAGGACAAAAGTTGGAAAGAATGTGATGCAAAGAGAGAGGCAAGAAGGAACGCCTCCCATGGTTATAATTCGAACGATATGAAAAGAAAAGGAAATCACAATGTGGGGAAAGCTTGTTAAGAAGAATGGGTACGATATCTAGAATGTGAAAAATGTAAGAAGCGCCATTCAAGTGTATCTCGGGCGAACACATGCTATGGTTGTGGCAAGGAAGGGCGTATCAAGAGAAATTTCCCACCATAGGGACATGACAATGTTAAGGAACAACCTAAGAAGGATGATAAGCTGGTTCCAGGACATTTTTACGCCCTCACTACAACACAAGCAGAAGCAAGCACTTTTGTGGTCACATGTCAGATGTCTATCACTGGAATTGATTGCTATTGTTTTGTTGATTCTGGTGCCACTCATTCATTTGTTGCTAAGAGAATAGTGGATAGGTTTAATAGACCTTATGATATGCATGTTACAGAATTTGGGACCATGTTACCAATTGGGGAGGTGGTAATATCTAGGAAGTTGTTTAGAGCTTTGCCCATGAGGGTAGATGGTACAAAGTTGTATGTAGATTTGATTGAGCTTAGTATGCCTGATTTTGATGTTATTCTTGGCATGGACTGGAAGACTAAGTATACTGCTACCATTGACTGTAAGAAGAAAATTGTGGTGTTTAAGCCTAATGGGGATGAGCCGTTCGCGTTCATGGGGACAATGACAGGATTGAGGATTCCAATCATTTCATCATTGGAAGTTGGAAAGATGTTGCAACATGGATGTTTGGGGTTCTTGGCGAGTGTGTTTGACACTGCAGAAACTGGAACGCAACGACCAGAGGATACAAGGATAGCATGTGAATATTTAGATGTTTTTTTGAAGGACTTACCAAGATTTCCACCATATTGAGAGATTCAGTTTAGGATCGAACTAACACTAGAAACAACACCGACTTCATGAGAACCCTACAAAATGGCACCGACGGAACTAAAGGAGTTGAAAGTACAACTGTAAGAACTGCTCGACCTGGGATTCATTAGGCCAAGTTACTCATCGTGGGGAGCACCAGTGTTTTTTATGAAGAAGAAGGATGGATTAATGCGTATATGTTATAGGGAGCTCAACAAGGTTACTATTAAGAACAAGTACCCTTGCCAAGAATAGATGATCTCTTTGATCAACTACAAGGGAAAGTAGTATTGTCAAGGATAGACTTGAGGTCGGGGTATCATCAATTAAGCATTAACGATGAGGATATTTCAAAGATAGCGTTTAGTACGAGGTATGGGCACTACGAATTTTTGGTAATGACATTTGGACTTACCAATGCCCCGACGATATTTATGGATCTTATGAATAGGGTGTTTAATGATTATTTTGATAAATTTGTGATAGACTTCATAGAATACATCTTAATATACTCTCGAACAAAAGAGAAACATGAAGAACATCCATGGCTGACACTACAAAGGTTAATTACACGAAATTAAAAAAAAAAAAGTGAATTTTGGCTTTCACAAGTGGTATTCCTAGGACATATTGTAAGCAAAGTTGACATCAAGGTGGACCCAGTAAAGATGGAAGCAGTAAAGGACTTGCGGAACCTAACGAATGCTACAGAAGTGAAGTTTTTTCTTGGATTTGTAAGGTATTACAGGAAGTTTGTATAAGGAGTTTTGAAGATTTCCACTCCATTGACAAAACTAAGTAAAAAGAACATAAAGTTTTTTTGGACAAATGGGTGTGACAAAGCTTTCAGGAGCTGAAGGATAAGCTCATTACAACACTCGTGTTAAGTCGACTGACAGACAATGAGAATTTTGCAGTATATTGTGATGCCTCGAAACAAGGACTTGGATGTGTGTTGATACAAGCTGGAATAATTGATCTCCATGCCTTCTTAGCAATAAACTTGATGAAAGCTCTCATTCAAACTTTTTGATAAGGATGGTTAGAGTCATTGAGCAAAAGGGTCGAGTGATAGAACCTTCTTCTATGAAAATAGACATAATAGCAAAGCACAAATAGTAATAAAAACATAATAACACAAGATCTCACTAAGAGTTTAGTGACCTGCTCTGATACAAATTGAAATTCTTGTTTTTAAGGTATTACCAAGTAATTAATCAAATAATTTGTACGTAATGCAAAAACAGAAAAAGTTGACTGATTAATTAATAATCTGATTGGCAAACATCCAAGAGGATTGATCAGATTGTTTACAGAGTGCGAAATTCCAAAAACGTAAAGTACATAAAATTTAAATCACACCAATTTTTTTTTCATGGTTTGGTTTCCTTAGTCTATGGGGCCACACCGAGACATGAAACATGATTAGTAAGAGACCAATGGTACAAACTACAATTGTCTTATGAGAAGATAGTCTCCCTATATTATATTGTCGCAACCTTGAGCACCATCGTCTAATCATCGTTTCTGTATCTCAAACATTTGACCTTCCTTCAATGTTTCGGTGTCAAACTTCTCCCAAAGTTGCTGCTTCAATCTTCCGGAAATAAGACTTTCAAGTTCTTCTCCCAAAGAACACTTTAACAAAAACGCACAATATGCAATGTAGCTTTACTAACAGCAGACTAAGATGCTACCCTCAGCCTCACATATAAAAAAAACACTCTCAAATGACACTCTTTTGATTACACAAAAATACAATCAATATTCTCTAAGCAGTGTGTATTTTGAGTGCTTGAAGGTTCACACTTCATAGTTGTAGAAATTGACCAGGTAAGAGTGGAAATCCTACACAATTAAGATCAAAACAAAATACATTCCCTTAATTCAGGGATGACTTGGTCACTTGTGAAAATCAATCCTAACAGATTAGAATTTGCTTGAATAGATTGAAAAAGAACTTAGTACACGATTGTGTCTAAGTACATTCCACTCATTTATTCCTGCAAATTTTGAGTTAATATATAGAATAAAAGGAAGAATAAAATCAATTATAATTTAATTATTCTTTTAAGTGAAAATAAAAATGGAATAAAAAAAATATAAAATCAATTATAAAATATAAATTAAATAATTGAATTATGTTGTTTTAATTATCACTGGCTGAGTTCCCACAAGAATATAATCCTTAAGGGTATGATCGTGATCTACAAGAAACCAATAAGAAAACAAAGTTTTCTTTTGTGTGAACTTACCCAAAATCATTTCCATGAAAGGAAACTAATATATTTAATTAATAATGAGAAAAAATTGTTTTATTAATTAAATATATGTAATAAAAATATGCATGCATTTTATTAATTACATGATATAAATTATAGATAATAAAAACAACGTAGAGAACACAAGACAATGAAAATGTAAGTTGGCTCATCAGAATTTATCACTTCTGATAACCAATATTGATTCATCACTTTTGATAGAAATTGTCACTTTTAAAGAGATGCCAATTTAGAAATTAACAAAATATTTATTTGCGTGATAGAATTAAAAGTTTAGACCTTGTATCAGCATTCTAAATTATTCATAATTTTTCAAAAATGTGCAGAAGGTTCGATGTGACAACAATTGTAATACCTAGACACACACATTTTAATTATTTATTATTTATCTTAATTTATTTAATTGTTGTTTAATTCACTTATTTTCAATTTAATTATTTTATTTTAATATTTCTTTTACATTTTCTTGTTTATTTGTTTAATTAGTTGTTACCTAATTTACTATAATAGTTATTCTTTTATTCTTTTATTTATATAGTCATTTAATATATGATAAATATGTGCACATGTGTGTGTATGACTGTCTTGGGTGTGTGGAGTGAAGAAGGAAAGAGTGAATGATCATGTTTTGCTATGTATTAAAAAACTACTAAGAGATAATGTGGAATAAGAAAATTTTATTTCTTGATGAGTTGGACATTATTCAAGAAGGGTAAGTATATTACACACATGGATAAAATTTGGAAAATATAAAGGGTATGTATTTTAGAAATTCTTGTGGTGGATTTAGTAAGGGTGAATCATGATAACAAGATGACTAAGAAGTGACTAGATAATGAGGTGTGAAATCCTCTAGAAATTCCCTATGATTTTCGAAATTTATTTGATGCTATCCATTAGAGATTTTGATGACTTATTTATGGAAACTAGATAATGTAGATTTGATCTAATGACTTGGCGATTCGATTCAGAGAAATGTGGAAACTTAAGGTATATTACTAGGCTAATTTTGAAATTGGCTAAAAGATCTCCACTCATTAAGTGAGATTGATAGCAAGTCAATGAAGGATGGTTGAAGAGTGGTTGAGCTTTCCTTTTATTAGCGATTTTTCGAAATTAAGGGGATAAGGGAGATGATTTTTTGGAATCATGGTGATTTGATTTAGGATCATGAACTTGGTACAAGAAATAGACTAGGATCATAAATTTATAATGGAATCAAGTGTATGAATGGTAAATGGAAATTAGGAATCAATTAATATTATTTGATTGGGAAAATTAGGAATCAATTAGGATTATTTGGTTGGAAAATTGGAATCAATCAATATTTATTAAGAGGATTTGATGAGAGTATTGATTGGTGGCCTTAGAGCCTATAAATAGAGAGAGCCTAGCTCTCATTTTCGCACAACACAAGAAGAAGGAGAAGGAAAAGTAGGTGTGAGAAGGAAGAAGAGAAAGAAAGAGAAGGTGCAGGTGTAGCTCAAGGGCTAGTATTTTTCGAGAAGAGAAGGAACAAATGTTAATGTAAGATCTCGATGGTTGGTTTGAATTTAGTTTATGACATTCTTCTTTTCTTTTTGGTGGTCATTGGAGTGTGGTTTTGTGGATAGAGGTGTTCGAATTCCAAGGATTTAAGGAAAGGTCGGATACGAATTTTGATCTCCAAAGGGATCATTATCATTATCGTTTTTAAGTTTATGCTCACTTAAAGCTATTTAGGTATAAGTTTGTTTATATGTTTGGATACTATGAATTTATTGCATGTTGTGTATGCCCATGAAAAAAGGGTTTGGATGTGTGGCTTAGGTATTGGGCATGATGTTGGTTCTTACAATAAAACTCTTATTTAATGTTTAGGTTTTGATCATTGAAGTAGATTCACTTTCTTCTTTTCAAAGACTCCACACACACGCCAAGGTAAGGAGGTTAAACATGTTTTCTTGATTGCTAATGTTTATGGAATGCATGTTGTATGCTATTTGCCTCAGGGCATGGACATGGGAAGGTAAAAGGTGGACAAAAGTAGCCACAAAGTTGAGCATGGAGGTCGTAGAGAGGACCATGAGAGATTCCTTGCAGTTATCTCTCCCATTTACATGCGTAGTGCGAGAATAGGTTTTCTGTTTGATGATTATGATGATGATGATGATGATGATGCTTGTCTTGTTATGATATGAGATTATTGTTTGGCTATTTGAGGTAAGCTTTTATGTTGATGTTTTATTTGATTCTCCTTACTATGCTTTAGCTCACCCCTTTTTTCTCTCTCCATAGACAAGAACTGAATATGTGATGGCATGATGGATTGTGGACCGTTCCAAGAAGGGGCATGTACTCTGTGAGGGGACCGCTTGGACGACGATGATCCTAAGAACACCATAGTTTATTATTAGTTTTATGAAATACATTTATTTTATGTTGGAACATATTTTATGTAATTGCATGTTTTGGGATTAACTTTTATGAAACTCAGATCCAGATCATTTATAAAGACTACTTTCTTATGCATTTAAAATATTTATTCAAAGAATATGTTCTAGTTAAATTAGGGTGTGTGGACGCCCAAATTCCACCAAGGCAAAACATGAGGGTTATGCCAAGACGCCATGGCCACGCACGGCCCCGCTCGAACGCCCAGGGGCGGCGCTGCTAGCCTCGCTCGGCCACCTCGGCGTGAGGCACCATGGCCTCGCTCGGCCACCTCGGCGCGACGCCCCATGGCCTCACTCGGCCACCTCGGTGCGACGCCCCATGGCCTCGCTCGGCCACCTCGGCGCGACGCCCCCTAGCCTCGCTCGGCCACCGCGCGCAACGCCCCTTGTCATGGCCCAGCTGGGAAGCCCGTGCCACCATCTCGCACCAGCCGCCTCGCGTTGAGGGGCCTCGCCATAGGCCCAAGTGGCCTCGCCTCGCCATAGGCCCAAGTGGCCTCGCCTCGCCTCATAGGCCGAAGTGGCCTCGCCTCGCCATAGGCCGAAGTGACCAAGTGGCCTCACCTCATAAGCCAAAGTGGCCTCGCCTCGCCATAGGCCCAAGTGGCCTCGCCTCGCCTCATAGGCCGAAGTGGCCTCGCCTCATCATAGGCCGAAGTGACCAAGTGGCCTCGTAGGCCGAGTGGTCTCGCCATGGGCCCGAGTGGCCTCGCCGTGGTAGCCCCGTCATCGGGCCTCGGCGCCCATGGCCTCATGGGGGCCACATCCACAACACACTCAACCTCGGGGACAGCCAAAGAGCCGCGCCATCAATAGGTCTTCCAAGGAGGCCTCGCGAAGGAACGTGAGCCACGCCGCCTAGTGGCCACGTAAGTGGAGCCATACACCAAGGGTCCCATTCCTTACATCTTCAGACCCCTATGCTTAGAGACTCCAGTACAAGTCAAATGGGACATACTTGTACGATCTAATGCTGGGTACGGATACCAGTGCCAGTGGGACTGCTGGGATAAAAGTCATGGTCCGTACGTCTACGGCCAAAGGTCAGAGCCGACACCACTACCTCTTGCGCCACTATGCCTGCCACCATTCATCAGACATGGGTATAGACAAGTAGTGGAGGCATTCTCCTGACACCTGCTCCTGTACTGGATGTACGACCAAAACCTCTGAAGCCACTCCACTGACATAGTACTTATGTACCCCATGGTCTCCTAGACCACTATGTACCTAAGGCCACTAGAGCCTACTATAAAATGAACTCTAACACCACCTGAAAGGGGGTTGGGAGTTTTACTGTAGCAAAGGCTTGAGAGTTAATGAAAGATTGATTGATTTCTCCATTGTTATTCTGTCATAATTCTTGAGTTATTGCTTTGATTTCTATAGCTTTTTTTATTGACGATCCTAACTTGATAATTTCTTCCAACTCAACTTAGTTGACGAGTTCTCACCATCAACAGGGTGTTACAACAATAAACACCGTCATACAAAAATTACGATTATATCTTATTTCCTTGTATAAAACTGCATGATTCACCATGACAATGCATAAAAGTGTTCATTATTGTAGTCTTGTGCTATATATATAGGGTAATTGGTGGTATAATCAATACCTAATGTTTGCACTTTTTTGTAGTTATATACCAAAAAAAAATTTAGTGTCAAAATTACCTAATATTACCGAAACAATGATTTCGTTACTACTTTCCTATGTTTTCTCTGTTAATTGTTGGCTCAAAAAATACGTGTTAGCTCATTATTAGAATCAACATAGAAACATATATCAATAAAAAAACTAACATGTATCCACTAAGTCAGCAATTAACACAGAAAAACAGAGGAAGAAGTGATGAAATGACTGTTTTAGTAACATTAGGTATTTTTGCCTCAAAAAAAAAAAAGATTGAGTATATAAATACAACAAACTGAAAACGTTGAGTATTTATGTCACCAATTACCCATATATATTATATAGGAAAATTCTACAATGCACACCCTCTTTTATTTTCGGTGTCTTGATGATTTTTGGTGTAATTTTTTATGATTGCATATATTGTAATTATTTAGAACATCCTACAAATTTTTAGGAAATTCTGAATAATTTATAATGTCAAAAATAGAGTTTAAATAGTTTGTTGCAGTCGTGTCTATTTTTTTATGCTTGTAGAAAGTAGTCTGTTTGAATGATACTATAAATAACTACAATATACACACTCATAAAATAATAATAAAAATTGCAACAAATATCATTCAAAAACAAAAAGGCGTGTAACAAAGAAGCACCATAATATATATGTATATCTCTTCTATATAAAAAAAAAAGTGTAGATAATATAAATTCTTGGTTTGAATAGTTTGTTTTGTGAACTTTAATGGAATAATCTAAATATTTAACGGAATATTCATTTAAAACTAAATAAAATAGATATTTATTAATTATATTAATATAAATTTAAATATCATTATTATAATAATACATATATAATATTTATATTAATATAAATTCAAATTCAAATGTTATGAAATATCATTATTATAATAATATAAAACACAAAACTAGATATTTAATTATTATATTAATATAAATTTAAATGTTATAAATATTATTTTGATAATAATATATAATCCTAATGTTTTTACTGATTATGTTAATATGAATTCAAATATTATAAAATATTATTATTATAATAATATTTAATAATAATTATAAATTGTTTACTACTACCAAAGGACCGTTATACTGTGTATTTTAATAGTGCTAAACTTGCTAAATGAGTCATTTGGCCATAATTGTGTAACTAAACGTGATTAATAGTTTAGGGTTAAAATTTTTGGTTAAAGATACAAATGTTTCACTAAAACATTAACTGTATACATGGCATCTCAAAATACATTTAAAAGGTTAATTACAATAAAAGAGTTACAACCTACCGACCTAAGTGGAAAAATAGGGTTTGACAATAGTTCCTCTTTAAACCCTCAGTCGTGGTGGTCGAGCAGCCACATATGTACACATCGTCACCTAAGCTCTCCAACCCAAGGATGGTCCATCTTCCTTTTCTCTTTACCTGCACCACTTAGCACCCGTGAGCCAAAGCTCAGCAAGAAAAGTTAAACATGCTCATAAGTAGTTAACAACATATATCCAAATCATAATAAGCATGCCTAGCAATGATAACCCTACTCATTCATGCATACAAATCATATAAATGAATAAAGTGTCAAATGGGATTAATTTCCCTAGATAAATGATCAATGAATCATATCGGAGTCCAATGCCCAAAATACATGATTATGGAATCATACTGGCTCAACACCCTAGGATATGGAACTAATAAGTCAAGCGTATGATGCACTCCTGGTTAGGCTAAACCATATGGACCAGCGCTCCGCGCTATTTCCATGCTTGACTAATAAGTCAATGCCTGACGACCAGCACTCAGCGTGCTAATGTCATCCTTGACTAATAAATCAATGCTTTACGACCAATACTCACCGTGCTAATGTCGTCCTTGACTAATAAGTCAATTCTTTATGACCAACTCTCACCATGATAATGTCATCCTTGACTAATAACAATGCTAGGATATGGGACTAATAAGTCACCCCGGGTCCCTTAGCCCTATCCTCTATATAAGCGTACCTGGCGCTGACCAGCATTCCACGTGCTAATGTCGTCCTTGACTAATAAGTCAATACTTTACAACCAGCACTCGACATGCTAAGGTCATCCTTGACTAATAAGTCAATGCTTTATGACCAACACTCGACGTGCTAAGGTCTTCCTTGACTAATAAGTCAATACTTTACGACCAACACGCACCATGCTAATGTCGTCCTTGACTAATAAGTCAATGTTGGGGCCTAGCCCTAGGATATGGGACTAATGGGTCACCCCAGGCCCATTGCCCCATCCTTTGTAAAACCAGTTTTGGAGCTAATCGAGTGTACCTGGCATTGAGTTTTCCCCGACCAATAGGTCGATCAAGCGTATGATGCGCTCCTAGTTAAGCATAACCATAGCGACCATCGCTCAGCACGCTATTGTCATCCTTAACTAATAAGTCAAGCCTTTCTCAATAAGATAATGCAAACAGGCATATATATTATGTCAAATATCCAGATACAAAGTATTCTGCATGCTTAATCAA